>NC_052152.1:6092139-6199056 GCF_902713615.1 Scyliorhinus canicula | reverse complement strand
GATGTCCCAGTGCTGTATGGTTTATGGGGATTAACCCAGTGCTGTATGGTTTATGGGGATCAGTCCCAGTGCTGTATGGTTTATGGGGATGGGTCCCAGTGCCTGTATGGTTAATGGGGATCAGTCCCAATGCTGTATGGTTTATGGGGATCAATCCCAGTGCGTATGGTTTATGGGGATGGGTCCCAGTGCTGTATGGTTAATGGGGATCAGTCCCAGTGCGTGTATGGTTTATGGGGATGGGTCCCAGTGCTGTATGGTTTATGGGGATCAATCCCAGTGCTGTAGGTTAATGGGGATGGGTCCCAGTGCTGTATGGTTTATGGGGATGGGTCCCAGTGCTGTATGGTTTATTGGGGATGGGTCCCAGTGCTGTATGGTTTATGGGGATGGGTCCCAGTGCTGTATGGTTTATGGGATGGGTCCCAGTGCTGTATGGTTATGGGGATCAATCCCAGTGCTGTTATGGTTTATGGGGATCAATCCCAGTGCGTGGTATGGTTAATGGGGATCAGTCCCAGTGCTGTAGGTTTAATGGGGATCCAGTCCCCAGTGCTGTATGGTTTATGGGGATCAGTCCAGTGCTGTATGGTTATGGGGGATCAGTCCCAGTGCTGTATGGTTTATGGGGATCAGTCCAGTGCTGTATGGTTTATGGGGATCAATTCCCAGTGCTGTATGGTTTATGGGGATGGGTCCCAGTGTTGTATGGTTTATGGGGAGGGTCCCAGTGCTGTATGGTTATGGGGATGGGTCCCAGTGCTGCATGGTTTATGGGGATCAATCCCAGTGCTGTATGGTTTATGGGGATCAATCCCGTGCTGTATGGTTTATGGGGATGGGTCCCAGTGCTGTATGGTTTATGGGGGATGGGTCCCAGTGCTGTATGGTTTATGGGGATGGGTCCCAGTGCTGTATGGTTTATGGGGATGGGTCCCAGTGCTGTAGGTTTATGGGGATGGGTCCCAGTGCTGTATGGTTTATGGGGACAATCCAGTGCTGTATGGTTTATGGGGATGGGTCCCAGTGCTGTATGGATTATGGGATGGGTCCCAGTTGCTGTATGGTTTATGGGGATCAATCCCAGTGCTGTATGGTTTATGGGGATCAATCCCAGTGCTGTATGGTTTATGGGGATGGGTCCCAGTGCTGTATGGTTTATGGGGACCAATCCCAGTGCTGTCTGGTTTATGGGATGGGTCCCAGTGCTGTATGGTTTATGGGGATGGGTCCCAGTGCTGTATGGTTTATGGGGATGGGTCCCAGTGCTGATGTGTTTATGGGGGATCAATCCCAGTGCTGTATGGTTATATGGGGATCAATCCCAGTGCTTGTATGGTTTATGGGGATGGGTCCCAGTGCTGTATGGTTTATGGGGTCAGTCCCAGTGCTTATGTGGTCTTATGGGGGATGGGTCCCAGTGCTGTATGGTTTATTGGGATGGTCCCAGTGCTGTATGGTTTATGGGGATGGGTCCCAGTGCTGTTATGGTTATGGGGATCAATCCCAGTGCTGTATGGTTTATGGGATCAATCCCAGTTGCTGTATGGTTTATGGGGATGGGTCCAGTGCTGTATGGTTTATGGGTCAGTCCCAGTGCTGTATGGTTTATGGGGATGGTCCCAGTGCTGTATGGTTTATGGGGATCAATCCCAGTGCGGTATGGTTTATGGGGATCAATCCCAGTGCTGTATGGTTTATGGGGGTATCAATCCCAGTGCTGTATGTTTTATGGGGATGGGTCCCAGTGCTGTATGGTTTATGGGGATGGGTCCCAGTGCTGTATGGTTTATGGGGATGGGTCCCAGTGCTGTATGGTTTATGGGATCAATCCCAGTGCTGTATGGTTTATGGGGATCAATCCCAGTGCTGTATGGTTTATGGGGATGGGTCCCAGTGCTGTATGGTTTATGGGGTCAGTCCCAGTGCTGTATGGTTTTATGGGGATGGGTCCCAGTGCTGTATGGTTTATGGGGATCAATCCCAGTGCTGTATGGTTTATGGGGATCAATCCCAGTGCTGTATGGTTATGGGGATCAATCCCAGTGCTGTGTGGTTTATGGGGATCAGTCCCAGTGCTGTATGGTTTATGGGGATCAATCCCAGTGCTGTATGGTTTATGGGGGATGGGTCCCAGTGCTGTATGGTTTATGGGGATCAATCCCAGTTGCTGTATGGTTTATGGGGATGGGTCCCAGTGCTGTATGGTTTATGGGGATGGGTCCCAGTGCTGTATGGTTAATGGGGGATGGGTCCCAGTGCTGTATGGTTTATGGGGATGGGTCCCAGTGCTGTATGGTTTATGGGGATCAGTCCCAGGCTGTATGGTTAATGGGGATGGGTCCCAGTGCTGTATGGTTTATGGGGATTGGGTCCCAGTTGCTGTATGGTTTATGGGGATGGGTCCCAGTGCTGCATGGTTTATGGGATGGGTCCCAGTGCTGATGGTTTATGGGGATGGGCTCCCAGTGCTGTATGGTGTATGGGGATCAATCCCAGTGCTGTATGGTTTATGGGGGATGGGTCCCAGTGCTGTATGGTTTATGGGGATCAATCCCAGTGCTGTATGGTTTATGGGGATGGGCCCAGTGCTGTATGGTTTATGGGATGGGTCCCAGTGCTGTATGGTTTATGGGGATGGGTCCCAGTGCTGTATGGTTTATGGGGATGGGTCCCAGTGCTGTATGGTTTATGGGGATCAATCCCAGTGCTGTATGGTTTTATGGGGATGGGTCCCAGTGCTGTATGGTTTATGGGGATCAATCCCAGTGCTGTATGGTTTATGGGGATCAGTCCCAGTGCTGTATGGTTTATGGGGATCAATCCCAGTGCTGTATGGTTTATGGGGATCAATCCCAGTGCTGTATGGTTTATGGGGATGGGTCCCAGTGCTGTATGGTTTATGGGGATGGGTCCCAGTGCTGTATGGTTTATGGGGATGGGTCCCAGTGCTGTATGGTTTAATGGGGATGGGTCCCAGTGCTGTATGGTTTATGGGGATCAATCCCAGTGCTGTATGGTTTATGGGGATGGGTCCCAGTGCTGTATGGTTTATGGGGATCAGTCCCAGTGCTGTATGGTTTATGGGGATCAATCCCAGTGCTGTATGGTTTATGGGGATCAATCCCAGTGCTGTATGGTTTATGGGGATCAATCCCAGTGCTGTATGGTTTATGGGGATGGGTCCCAGTGCTGTATGGTTTTATGGGGATCAGTCCCAGTGCTGTATGGTTTATGGGGATGGGTCCCAGTGCTGTATGGTTTATGGGGATGGGTCCCAGTGCTGTATGGTTTATGGGGATCAGTCCCAGTGCTGTATGGTTTATGGGAGGGGTCCCAGTGCTGTATGGTTTATGGGGTCAGTCCCAGTGCTGTATGGTTTATGGGGATCAATCCCAGTGCTGTATGGTTAATGGGGATCAGTCCCAGTGCTGTATGGTTTATGGGGATCAATCCCAGTGCTGTATGGTTTATGGGGATGGGTCCCAGTGCTGTATGGTTTATGGGGATCAATCCCAGTGCTGTATGGTTTATGGGGATGGGTCCCAGTGCTGTATGGTTTATGGGGATGGGTCCCAGTGCTGTATGTTTATGGGGATCAATCCCAGTGCTGTATGGTTTATGGGGATGGGTCCCAGTGCTGTATGGTTTATGGGGATGGGTCCCAGTGCTGTATGGTTTATGGGGATGGGTCCCAGTGCTGTATGGTTTATGGGGATGGGTCCCAGTGCTGTATGGTTTATGGGGATCAATCCCAGTGCTGTATGGTTTATGGGGATCAATCCCAGTGCTGTATGGTTTATGGGGATGGGTCCCAGTGCTGTATGGTTTATGGGGATGGGTCCCAGTGCTGTATGGTTTATGGGGATGGGTCCCAGTGCTGTATGGTTAATGGGGATCAATCCCAGTGCTGTATGGTTTATGGGGTCAGTCCCAGTGCTGTATGGTTTATGGGGATCAATCCCAGTGCTGTATGGTTTATGGGGATGGGTCCCAGTGCTGTATGGTTTATGGGGATGGGTCCCAGTGCTGTATGGTTTATGGGGATGGGTCCCAGTGCTGTATGGTTTATGGGGATCAGTCCCAGTGCTGTATGGTTTATGGGGATCAATCCCAGTGCTGTATGGTTTATGGGGATGGGTCCCAGTGCTGTATGGTTTATGGGGATCAATCCCAGTGCTGTATGGTTTATGGGGATCAATCCCAGTGCTGTATGGTTTATGGGGATGGGTCCCAGTGCTGTATGGTTTATGGGGATGGGTCCCAGTGCTGTATGGTTTATGGGGATGGGTCCCAGTGCTGTATGGTTAATGGGGATGGGTCCCAGTGCTGTATGGTTTATGGGGATGGGTCCCAGTGCTGTATGGTTAATGGGGATGGGTCCCAGTGCTGTATGGTTTATGGGGATGGGTCCCAGTGCTGTATGGTTAATGGGGATGGGTCCCAGTGCTGTATGGTTTATGGGGATCAATCCCAGTGCTGTATGGTTTATGGGGATGGGTCCCAGTGCTGTATGGTTAATGGGGATGGGTCCCAGTGCTGTATGGTTTATGGGGATCAATCCCAGTGCTGTATGGTTTATGGGGATGGGTCCCAGTGCTGTATGGTTTATGGGGATGGGTCCCAGTGCTGTATGGTTTATGGGGATCAATCCCAGTGCTGTATGGTTTATGGGGATGGGTCCCAGTGCTGTATGGCTAATGGGGATGGGTCCCAGTGCTGTATGGTTTATGGGGATCAATCCCAGTGCTGTATGGTTTATGGGGATGGGTCCCAGTGCTGTATGGTTTATGGGGATCAATCCCAGTGCTGTATGGTTTATGGGGATGGGTCCCAGTGCTGTATGGTTTATGGGGATGGGTCCCCAGTGCTGTATGGTTTATGGGAATGGGTCCCAGTGCTGTATGGTTTATGGGGATCAGTCCCAGTGCTGTATGGTTAATGGGGATCAGTCCCAGTGCTGTATGGTTTATGGGGATGGGTCCCAGTGCTGTATGGTTTATGGGGTCAGTCCCAGTGCTGTATGGTTTATGGGGATCAATCCCAGTGCTGTATGGTTTATGGGAATCAGTCCCAGTGCTGTATGGTTTATGGGGATCAATCCCAGTGCTGTATGGTTTATGGGGATGGGTCCCAGTGCTGTATGGTTTATGGGGATGGGTCCCAGTGCTGTATGGTTTATGGGGATGGGTCCCAGTGCTGTATGGTTTATGGGGATCAATCCCAGTGCTGTATGGTTTATGGGGATGGGTCCCAGTGCTGTATGGTTTATGGGGATGGGTCCCAGTGCTGTATGGTTTTATGGGGATGGGTCCCAGTGCTGTATGGTTTATGGGGATGGGTCCCAGTGCTGTATGGTTTATGGGGATGGGTCCCAGTGCTGTATGGCTAATGGGGATCAGTCCCAGTGCTGTATGGTTTATGGGGATGGGTCCCAGTGCTGTATGGCTAATGGGGATCAGTCCCAGTGCTGTATGGTTTATGGGGATCAATCCCAGTGCTGTATGGTTTATGGGGATGGGTCCCAGTGCTGTATGGTTAATGGGGATGGGTCCCAGTGCTGTATGGTTTATGGGGATCAGTCCCAGTGCTGTATGGTTTATGGGGATGGGTCCCAGTGCTGTATGGTTAATGGGGATGGGTCCCAGTGCTGTATGGTTTATGGGGATGGGTCCCAGTGCTGTATGGTTTATGGGGATCAGTCCCAGTGCTGTATGGTTTATGGGGATGGGTCCCAGTGCTGTATGGTTTATGGGGATGGGTCCCAGTGCTGTATGGTTTATGGGGATGGGTCCCAGTGCTGTATGGTTTATGGGGATGGGTCCCAGTGCTGTATGGTTTATGGGGATGGGTCCCAGTGCTGTATGGTTTATGGGGATGGGTCCCAGTGCTGTATGGTTTATGGGGATGGGTCCCAGTGCTGTATGGTTAATGGGGATGGGTCCCAGTGCTGTATGGTTTATGGGGATGGGTCCCAGTGCTGTATGGTTTATGGGGATGGGTCCCAGTGCTGTATGGTTTATGGGGATCAATCCCAGTGCTGTATGGTTTATGGGGATGGGTCCCAGTGCTGTATGGTTAATGGGGATGGGTCCCAGTGCTGTATGGTTTATGGGGATGGGTCCCAGTGCTGTATGGTTAATGGGGATGGGTCCCAGTGCTGTATGGTTAATGGGGATGGGTCCCAGTGCTGTATGGTTAATGGGGATGGGTCCCAGTGCTGTATGGTTTATGGGGATGGGTCCCAGTGCTGTATGGTTAATGGGGATGGGTCCCAGTGCTGTATGGTTTATGGGGATGGTCCCAGTGCTGTATGGTTTATGGGGATGGGTCCCAGTGCTGTATGGTTAATGGGGATGGGTCCCAGTGCTGCATGGTTTAGTGGGATCAGTCCCTCCACCCTGTAGCGTGGCGGGGGAACCTGTTGGAATTCTTGACTCTTGAGAAGGTTAAGTTTGAACTGAGGGGAAGGATGGAGGGGTTCTACAATTCATGGGCATTATTCATCATACACTTTCAAGAACTCGATAACATCGAACATTAGTTGGGGGGGGGGGGGGGGTGTTGGGAGGGTTGGGGGGAGGGGGGTGGTGTGTGCTAATGGCGACTATGGGTGATTCCTGATTCCTTTTTGTCATTTGTGTGTGTGAACATGCGGACTGATGGTTGGGGTTTGGTGGGAGGATGGGATCGTTGTTATTGTTATGGAGATTGACGTATTTGTTACTGATTATTGGTTATTGTTGGTGGGTGTAAATTTGGGAGAAAATGTGAAAAAGGAGATTAAGAACATTTAAAAAAACATGTTGGCCGGGATTCTCCGCCGGCGGGATTTTGCCGGCAGCCGGGGGTTTCCCGACGGCGTGGGCCCCACCACGGGAAACCCCACTGACCGACCGGCGTAATGTAGAATCCCGCCGGCGGGTCGAGGCAGAAATGTGGCGCGGCGGGGCAGAGAATCGGCCGGTAATTCCATGCAGAGCTGTCAATAGACCCACCCCACACCTGGGACTATCCGAGGCCCATTTTCTTTCAAAAGGGGACCATCGATGGGAAAAGGGACGTCATTTACATCTTGGTAAGTTTCCCCAGTCCAGCAAAGTCATGGGGTCTCCCCAGGACAATGGCTCCCCAAAACAGGGTCCTCGACATGGTGACTCTTTCAGAAGCTAATAACTGGGAACCCATAAACCGTAACGCAAAAGCCAGTTCCAGGCAGCAGATAAACATCCCCTCGTTTTTTTCCTTTTCCCATAATGTATGTGTGTTTGAGTGAGAGAGTGAGCGAACGCGTGATGTTGCATTCATTCTCCTCCCCCGCCTCACTCCCCACTCCCTCACGCTTCCACCACTGGGTGCTGAATAAACTAACCTTCTGACTTAACCATAAAGAGAATTTGCTGTGAATTACTTCAAAAAATGTAACCGCACTCCAGTGGCCATTGAGGAGTTCCAATGAGGGGCGTAAGTAAACTTATTTTATTACACAGTAGATTATAGACAGGGTACACTCCAGATTTCAGCCGGGACTACTCTGCTCAGCTCCTTTCTGGGCCGGTCTTTACGACAGAGTCCATTACTGGGCTGGTTTAGCTCACCAGGCTAAATCGCTGGCTTTTAAAACAGACCAAGCAGGCCAGCAGCACGGTTCGATTCCCGTACCAGCCTCCCCGGACAGGCGCCGGAATGTGGCGACTAGGGGCTTTTCACAATAACTTCATTGAAGCCTACTCGTGACAATAAGCGATTTTCATTACTCCGCTGATGGCCCCCGCGGGGAGGCTAATTGGTCCATCGCTGTGGGTCTCAGGCGGGATATAACAGACAAACTGAGGGTTTGGAGAAACTGAGACACGGCTTGTTTTAAAACAATTAGAAACACCTCTGCTTACAGACAGACAGCGGGTAAAGAAGTTCAGTTTGTCTCTCTGTAGGTATCACCAAACATTTGAATATCGATGGAACAATGCAGCACAACAACAGGCCCTTCGGCCCTCTTACTGGGAAATGCCGGAGTTTACAATATGGGATTTCGCAGTGAGTTAGATATCCATCTGAGGTACACAAAGTGGGAGAATTCCCCACAACTTTCCTTCTCCCTCCATTCCTACTTCAGGCTTCCTCTGTTCCCGATTTGCCTTTCTCAACATTGCCCTTTTAATTAGTTGACAGGTCATTCTGAAACAGACCAATCGCGAAGTAACGAGAGGAGGTCAACAACATCTCCAAGTGTTTAATTGTCCAGGATTTAGAAGCCCCATTTCGAGCACCTTGGTTTCGTCAAACAGCGAATGAAACCATTTAGCATCATCCATCGATCGAACAGAAATGTCAGCTCAATGGTCTCTCGGAATCACAATAACACAAGTTAACAATTCATCTTAAATGGAAGCAGAAAATAAAGAGCGATTTAGGCTTTGGTCATGGAATGAGAGTGGAATCAGTTTGAGTGAGTGATGAAAATGCTCAGTTTGGAGTCAGGATTGTGGAGGCTGCGTTGGGGTTTGACAGTTTGGAGATGGGTTTGGGATGAGGGGATGTGGTAATGGTGGGGTAATTGATAAAGAGGAGGAGGTGGGGAGGGAATACCAGCCATGGTGATCAGGAGGAGGAAGAGGATAACCATGGTGACGGGGAGGAGGAAGAGGATAACCATGGTGATGGGGAAGAGGAAGAGGGTAACCATAGTGATGGGGAGGAGGAAGAGGGTAACTATGGTGATGGGGAGGAGGAAGAGGATAACCATGGTGATGGGGAGGAGGAAGAGGATAACCATGGTGATGGGGAGGAGGAAGAGGGTAACCATGGTGATGGGGAAGAGGAAGAGGGTAACCATGGTGATGGGGAGGAGGAAGAGGGTAACCATGGTGATGGGGAGGAGGAAGAGGGTAACCATGGTGATGGGGAAGAGGGTAACTATAGTGATGGGGAGGAGGAAGAGGATAACCATGGTGACGGGGAGGAGGAAGAGGGTAACTATAGTGATGGGGAGGAGGAAGAGGGTAACTATGGTGATAGGGAGGAGGAAGAGGGTAACCATGGTGATGGGGAAGAGGAAGAGGGTAACCATGGTGATGGGGAGGAGGAAGAGGATAACCATGGTGACGGGGAGGAGGAAGAGGGTAACTATAGTGATGGGGAGGAGGAAGAGGTAACTATGGTGATGGGGAGGAGGAAGAGGGTAACCATGGTGATAGGGAGGAGGAAGAGGGTAACTATGGTGATAGGGAGGAGGAAGAGGGTAACTATTGTGATGGGGAAGAGGAAGAGGGTAACCATGGTGATGGGTAGGAGGAAGAGGGTAACTATGGTGATTGGGAGGAGGAAGAGGGTAACCATGGTGATGGGGAAGAAGAGGGTAACCATGGTGATGGGGAGGAGGAAGAGGGTAACCATGGTGATGGGGAGGAGGAAGAGGGTAACCATGGTGATGGGGAGGAGGAAGAGGGTAACCATGGTGATGGGGAGGAGGAAGAGGGTAACTATGGTGATGGGGAGGAGGAAGAGGGTAACCATGGCGATGGGGAGGAGGAAGAGGGTAACCATGGTGATGGGGAGGAGGAAGAGGATAACAATGGTGATGGGGAGGAGGAAGAGGATAACCATGGTGATGGGGAGGAGGAAGAGGGTAACCATGGTGATGGGGAAGAGGAAGAGGGTAACCATGGTGATGGGGAGGAGGAAGAGGGTAACCATGGTGATGGGGAGGAGGAAGAGGGTAACCATGGTGATGGGGAAGAGGGTAACTATAGTGATGGGGAGGAGGAAGAGGATAACCATGGTGACGGGGAGGAGGAAGAGGGTAACTATAGTGATGGGGAGGAGGAAGAGGGTAACTATGGTGATAGGGAGGAGGAAGAGGGTAACCATGGTGATGGGGAAGAGGAAGAGGGTAACCATGGTGATGGGGAGGAGGAAGAGGATAACCATGGTGACGGGGAGGAGGAAGAGGGTAACTATAGTGATGGGGAGGAGGAAGAGGTAACTATGGTGATGGGGAGGAGGAAGAGGGTAACCATGGTGATAGGGAGGAGGAAGAGGGTAACTATGGTGATAGGGAGGAGGAAGAGGGTAACTATTGTGATGGGGAAGAGGAAGAGGGTAACCATGGTGATGGGTAGGAGGAAGAGGGTAACTATGGTGATTGGGAGGAGGAAGAGGGTAACCATGGTGATGGGGAAGAAGAGGGTAACCATGGTGATGGGGAGGAGAAAGAGGGTAACCATGGTGATGGGGAGGAGGAAGAGGGTAACCATGGTGATGGGGAGGAGGAAGAGGGTAACCATGGTGATGGGGAGGAGGAAGAGGGTAACTATGGTGATGGGGAGGAGGAAGAGGGTAACCATGGCGATGGGGAGGAGGAAGAGGGTAACCATGGTGATGGGGAGGAGGAAGAGGGTAACTATGGTGATGGGGAGGAGGAAGAGGGTAACTATGGTGATGGGGAGTTGGAGAAGGAAGGTGAGGATAACTGTGGCAATGTGGAGGAAAGGGAGTGTGTCCAGGAAGACGACCAATAGAGAAAGAGAGATGACGAGAGAGAGAGAACAAGCTCTACCTGTGTAGCCAAATGAAGTGTCATCGTTGTCAGAGGTGGGGGCTGATGTTCCACTCTCGTTACTCCTCTCCTGGCTGATCGGGTCTGTCGGGAGAAATACCAAAGCTGCTGACGGGTTTTGGGTGGCAGAGACATGCGGCATTTTGAACAGTGACTGGCCAGAGACAGACAGGTCCAGAAACAAGACGGAGACATACAGTGACCACAACAAACTGACAAGCCCGCCCCGACTCCACGATGACCAGGTCAAACCCTGTGGGTGCTGTGGTCGTTCACCCATCGTCACTCTCCCCCTTGTCCCTCCGCCTACCCACTCCTCGTTCTCCTTCTCATGGCACTTCCCCAGAACCAAGATGAAAACCCGCCTCTCTCTCTCTCTCGGTCTCTATCTTACACGCTCTGACAGGAGGTAAGTGTCAACATCCAAGACAGGCAGACGAGCGAATGACAGTGTTGCTCATTCTCAGGCTGATTGTTAATCAAAGCTATTGACTGCATAATCAATTATCATCCGTAAACCTCAGAGATAACGTTCTCAACCTCATGTTAACTGTTGGCAAGTTGGGGGTGGATGTGGGGCGGGGGGTGGTGGGGGGGGTGGTGGGAGGGTGGGGAGGGTGGGGGGGGGTGGGGGGGTGGTGGGGAGGGTGGGGGGGGTGGGGGGGGGTGGGGGGGGGGGAGTCCTGGAGGTAAATACTACACATTCTCCATCATTAAGGTGGGGGGGGGGGGGGTTGAGGGAAGCGTCAATTCAGCTACTAACTCCACTCAACGATCTGTCTGGTTCAAAGTCAAAATAAAGGATGAGGCACCCCAGGTGGAGGCAGTAATCAGGCTAACACCTGCAAGAGTTTAGGTGGGATGCCTTCCTCACCATGGCAACCAGCAGAATAAAAGAATGGAAGCGTCTGCACTCAGACAGATCCATGCCAGGAATAAAATTGCACATCGGGTAAGCTGTTGGAGGAGGTATTGTTATAGACTGTTCAAGGTTAGGGGCTCATCCTGTTAGACTGTGATTATGGTGATTGACTGGAACACAAAGGAGAGGCAGAGAGAGGCAGAGCAGAAGAAAGATAAGAGAGTGAGAGACAGACCGTGACATAAATACAGAGAGAGAGAGAGAGGGAGAAAGTGAGAGAGGCAGAGAAAGAGTTATTGAGGGAGGGAAAAAGATTAGAGACAAGTGTCAGTGAGAAAGAGAGACAGATAGGAAGTGTGATAGGCGAGTAAGAGACAGAGTGTGACATAGAGAGAGATTTAATTAACCTTCATTAACTAACATAGCGAAAAATGTAATTAACTTTCTTGGGCGTAATGGTGGCACAGTGGTTGGCACTGCTGCCTCACCCGCGCCAGGGACCCGGGTTTGATTCCCGGCTCGGTTCACTGTCTGTGCGGAGTCTGCATGTTCTCCCTGTGTCTGCGTGGGTTTCCTCCGGGTGCTCCGGTTTCCTCCCACAGTCCAAAGATGTGCAGGTTAGGTTAAGGGATTAATTAGATAGGGTGGAGGAGTGGACTTGGATGGAGTGCTCTTTCAGATGGTCGGAGCAGACTCGATGGGCCAAATGGCCTCCTTCTGCACTGTAGGGATTCTATGATTCTATTCTCTGATTCTTTCTATGAGATGGACAGAGTGGGAGACAGAGAGGAAGAATGATAAGACTGAGAAAAAGGGAGTGACTGAAGGAGAGAGAGAGAATGAGCCAGATTTTAATTTTGTGCAAGTGTATGCATTTTTAGTGAGTTAAAATCCAACCAATGAATGAGGCAGACAGAAAGTGAGACGCGAAAGAGAGCGAATGTGAAAACGAGCAAGAGAGGAGGAAAGACAGGCAGTGAGGATGCAATACACAGACGGAGATAGAGAGAGGGGAGGGGGGGGGGAGGGGGGGGGGGAGGGGGGGGGGAGGGGGGGGGAGGGGGGGGGGAGAGGAGGAGAGAAAGTGAGAGATGCAAAGGAAGTGTATTGACTGAATGCCGTATTTACAGATACCCTATCCTCAATGAATGGACTAAATAACAGCTGGATGGTATTTGTAGCTGACACAATAAACCTACACAACTATGTAAGATTCAATCAAGATGTGGAAAATTAAAAACTTTGTATAAAATCTAATGTGCTCCATAAGGTCTATAAGCATATAAAACAACCCACCTCCCGTCATGCAAAGTGTAGCCCAGAGCTGTCACAAGTTGCATACAGGGCTGGTTTAGCACACTGGGCTAAATCACTGGCTTTTAAATTGCTTATTGTCACAAGTAGGCTTCAAATGAAGTTACTGTGAAAAGCCCCTAGTCGCCACATTCCGGCGCCTGTTCGGGGAGGCTGGTACAGGAATCGAACCGTGCTGCTGGCCTGCCTTGGTCTGCTTTCAAAGCCAGCGATTTAGCCCTGTGCTAAACCTTTTTGATCTGCTTGAGGGTGATATTGTTCTTTTATTTTGATTCTCTATTTCCTCTTCAGTTATTACACCTTCTAAGCTCACACTCTGGTTCGCAGCCCCTGCCATGCTAGTTCAAATCCTCCTGAGTGAATTTAGCAAACCTCCCAGCCAAGATATCAGTGCTCCTCCAGTTTAGTTGCAACCCGTCCTTCTTGTACAGATCCCACCTGCCCCGGAAGAGATCCCAATGGTCCAAAAACCTGAAACCCTCCCTCCTACACCACCAGTTTAGCCACGTATTTGGCTGCACTATCCTCCTATTTCTAGCCTCACTGGCACAGGGAGTAATGCTGTGATTACAGCCCGAGAGATCCTGCTTTTTATCCAGTGTGACAATTTCCTCACATGTTGAGATCCAGTGCCACATGCTCCTCACTCACTGGGATGCAGTGCCACATGCTCCTCACTCACTGGGATCCAGTGCCACATGCTCCTCACTCACTGGGATGCAGTGCCACAGGTTCCTCACTCACTGGGATGCAGTGCCACATGTTCCTCACTCACTGGGATGCAGTGCCACAGGTTCCTCACTCACTGGGATGCAGTGCCACAGGTTCCTCACTCACTGAGATGCAGTGCCACAGGTTCCTCACTCACTGGGATGCAGTGCCACAGGTTCATCACTCACTGGGATGCAGTGCCACAGGTTCATCACTCACTGGGATGCAGTGCCACAGGTTCATCACTCACTGGGATGCAGTGCCACAGATTCCTCACTCACTGGGATGCAGTGCCACAGGTTCCTCACTCACTGGGGTACAGTCCCACGGGTTCCTCACTCACTGGGATGCAGTGCCACAGGTTCCTCACTCACTGGGATGCAGTGCCACAGGTTCCTCACTCACTGTGATGCAGTGCCACAGGTTCCTCACTCACTGGGATGCAGTGCCACAGGTTCCTCACTCACTGGGATCCAGTGTCACAGGTTCCTCACTCACTGGGATCCAGTGTCACAGGTTCCTCACTCACTGGGATGCAGTGCCACAGGTTCCTCACTCACTGGGGTACAGTCCCACAGGTTCCTCACTCACTGGGATGCAGTGCCACAGGTTCCTCACTCACTGGGATCCAGTGCCACATGCTCCTCACTCACTGGGATGCAGTGCCACATGCTCCTCACTCACTGGGATCCAGTGCCCCAGGTTCCTCACTCACTGGGATGCAGTGCCACAGGTTCATCACTCACTGGGATGCAGTGCCACAGGTTCATCACTCACTGGGATGCAGTACCACATGCTCCTCACTCACTGGGATGCAGTGCCACAGGTTCCTCACTCACTGGGATGCAGTGCCACAGGTTCATCACTCACTGGGATGCAGTACCACATGCTCCTCACTCACTGGGATGCAGTGCCACAGGTTCCTCACTCACTGGGATGCAGTGCCACAGGTTCCTCACTCACTGGGATGCAGTGCCACAGATTCCTCACTCACTGGGATGCAGTGCCACAGGTTCCTCACTCACTGGGGTACAGTCCCACGGGTTCCTCACTCACTGGGATGCAGTGCCACAGGTTCCTCACTCACTGGGATGCAGTGCCACAGGTTCCTCACTCACTGGGATGCAGTGCCACAGGTTCCTCACTCACTGGGATGCAGTGCCACAGGTTCATCACTCACTGGGATGCAGTGCCACAGGTTCCTCACTCACTGGGATGCAGTGCCACAGGTTCCTCACTCACTGGGGTACAGTCCCACAGGTTCCTCACTCACTGGGATGCAGTACCACATGCTCCTCACTCACTGGGATGCAGTGCCACAGGTTCCTCACTCACTGGGATGCAGTGCCACAGGTTCCTCACTCACTGGGGTACAGTGCCACAGATTCCTCACTCACTGGGATGCAGTGCCACAGGTTCCTCACTCACTGGGGTACAGTCCCACAGGTTCCTCACTCACTGGGATGCAGTGCCACAGGTTCCTCACTCACTGGGATGCAGTGCCACAGGTTCCTCACTCACTGGGGTACAGTGCCACAGATTCCTCACTCACTGGGATGCAGTGCCACATGCTACTCACTCACTGGGATGCAGTGCCACATGCTCCTCACTCACTGTGATCCAGTGCCCCAGGTTCCTCACTCACTGGGATGCAGTGCCACAGGTTCCTCACTCACTGGGATTGAGTGCCATCATTTCCACACTCATGAGGGCGACCGGTGGCACAGTGGTTCGCATTGCTGCCTCATGGCACCAAGGTCCCAGATTTGATCCAAGCCCTGGGTCACTGCCGCGTGGAGTTTGCACATTCTCCCCGTGTTTGCATGGGTTTCACCACCATAACCCAAAGATGTGCAGGCTAGGGGGATTGGCCATGCTAAATTACCCCTTAATTGGAAAATAAATCAATAAATACTTACTTGTTTACTTAATTAATTTCCTCACTCAATGGGATCCAGTGCCACAAGCTCCTCACTGGATCCAATGTGACAGTTTCCTCATTCACTGGGATACAGTGTGACAGTTTCCTCATTCACTGGGATACAGTGTGACAGTTTCCTCATTCACTGGGATACAGTGTGACAGTTTCCTCATTCACTGGGATACAGTGTGACAGTTTCCTCATTCACTGGGATACAGTGTGACAGTTTCCTCATTCACTGGGATGCAGTGTGACAATTTCCTCATTCACTGGGATGCAGTGTGACAGTTTCCTCATTCACTGGGATACAGTGTGACAGTTTCCTCATTCACTGGGATACAGTGTGACAGTTTCCTCATTCACTGGGATACAGTGTGACAGTTTCCTCATTCACTGGGATACAGTGTGACAGTTTCCTCATTCACTGGGATACAGTGTGACAGTTTCCTCATTCATTGGGATGCAGTGTGTCAATTTCCTCATTCACTGGGATACAGTGTCAATTTCCTCATTCACTGGGATACAGTGACAGTTTCCTCATTCACTGGGATACAGTGTGACAGTTTCCTCATTCACTGGGATACAGTGACAGTTTCCTCATTCACTGGGATACAGTGACAGTTTCCTCATTCACTGGGATACAGTGTGATAGTTTCCTCATTCACTGGGATACAGTGTGACAGTTTCCTCATTCACTGGGATACAGTGTGACAGTTTCCTCATTCACTGGGATACAGTGTGACAGTTTCCTCATTCACTGGGATACAGTGTGACAGTTTCCTCATTCACTGGGATACAGTGTGACAGTTTCCTCATTCACTGGGATACAGTGTGACAGTTTCCTCATTCACTGGGATACAGTGTGACAGTTTCCTCATTCACTGGGATACAGTGTGACAGTTTCCTCATTCACTGGGATACAGTGTGACAGTTTCCTCATTCACTGGGATACAGTGTGACAGTTTCCTCATTCACTGGGATACAGTGTGACAGTTTCCTCATTCACTGGGATACAGTGTGACAGTTTCCTCATTCACTGGGATAAATTGCCACATGTTCTTCACTCGAGTACCCATGATCAAGTCTGCACTTTGAATACCTTTGTACAGAGTGGGAAACATGGATGATACTCCCCAGCCTAATCTCATTGGGCCCCCCCAGTCTGCATATTGTATGAAGAAAACGTTTGGTGTTTGCCGCTGTCTATGAGCATTTTCAGGACAGACAGGAAATGCCTGCTTCACTGGGTGCACTGTAATTGTTCAGGTTTTCATCGCACCCGAAATTCAAGAGGTTACAATTATCCTGTTAATCTTTGCATCTGCTCCTGAGAGGCTGCTGGCCTGGGAGATTGTTCCACTGTGTCTGCCTGTGTCAATTGTCAAAGCTCAGACTAACAGCTGCTCATAGTGAATTAACTCTCACTGTTCTGGCCCTTGCTAACTGCCCCTGTAGAATGCCACCTTCATGTTTTAGGCCCATATGCTGAGCCCTCTCTCTGTCTCTCTATCTCCACAGAGGCACTTCACACACTTCTCTATCTCTTGACACACTTCTCGTTACCTCCACAGAGACACTTCTCTATCTCTGCAGATACTTGACACACTTCTCTCTATCTCCGCAGAGGTACTTAACACACTTTCAGCCATCATTTTTGCACTCAGGCACTTCAATAAAAAAGTGGCAGTAGAGGCAATGCAGAAGGTACCATAGATTTTGAGGATGACAGCAGATGATTCTGGAACTCAGAGGTTGCATCAATCAGGAAAGGTTGGACTTGCTAAAGATCTTATCTCGAGCAAAGAGGATTAATCATTGGTAATCTAGAGCAGAGATGAGCAAAAATGTCTTCACTCAGAAGATTTTGAATCTTTTCTATCCAGAGATGGTGGATGCTGCATCATTGAATATATTTAAGGCTAAGATTGGCAGAGCAGCAGCGGGGAGAGGGGAGCAGCAGCGGGGGAAGAGGAGCAGCAGCAGAGAGAGAGGAGCAGCAGCGGGGGGAGAGGAGCAGCAGCGGAGGGGAGAGGAGCAGCAGCGGGGAGAGAGGAGCAGCAGCGGGGGGAGAGGAGCTGCAGCGGGGGGAGAGGAGCAGCAGCCGGGAGAGGGGAGCAGCAGCGGGGAGAGAGGAGCAGCAGCCGGGAGAGGGGAGCAGCAGCGGGGAGAGAGGAGCAGCAGCGGGGAGAGAGGAGCAGCAGCGGGGAGAGAGGTGCAGCAGCGGGGAGAGAGGAGCAGCAGCGGGGAGAGAGGAGCAGCAGCGGGGAGAGAGGAGCAGCAGCGGGGAGAGAGGAGCAGCAGCGGGGAGAGAGGAGCAGCAGCGGGGAGAGAGGAGCAGCAGCGGGGGGAGAGGAGCAGCAGCGGGGGGAGAGGAGCAGCAGCGGGGGGGAGAGGAGCAGCAGCGGGGGGAGAGGAGCAGCAGCGGGGGGAGAGGAGCAGCAGCGGGGAGAGAGGAGCAGCAGCGGGGAGAGAGGAGCAGCAGCAGAGAGAGAGGAGCAGCAGCGGGGGGAGAGGAGCAGCAGCGGAGGGGAGAGGAGCAGCAGCGGGGAGAGAGGAGCAGCAGCGGGGGGAGAGGAGCTGCAGCGGGGGGAGAGGAGCAGCAGCGGGGGGAGAGGAGCAGCAGAGGGGGGAGAGGAGCAGCAGCGGGGGGAGAGGAGCAGCAGAGGGGGGAGAGAGGAGCAGCAGAGGGGGGAGAGAGGAGCAGCAGCGGGGGGAGAGGAGCAGCAGCGGGGAGAGAGGAGCAGCAGCGGGGGGAGGGAGGCAGCAGTGGGGGGAGGGGAGCAGCAGGGGGGGGGAGGAGCAGCAGCGGGGGGAGAGGAGCAGCAGCGGGGAGAGAGGAGCAGCAGCGGGGAGAGAGGAGCAGCAGCCGGGAGAGAGGAGCAGCAGCGGGGAGAGGAGCAGCAACGGGGAGAGGAGCAGCAGCGGGGAGAGAGGAGCAGCAGCGGGGGGGAGAGGAGCAGCAGCGGGGAGAGAGGAGCAGCAGCGGGGGGAGGGGAGCAGCAGCGGGGAGAGAGGAGCAGCAGCGGGGGGAGAGGAGCAGCAGCGGGGACAGAGGAGCAGCAGCGGGGAGAGAGGAGCAGCAGCGGGGGAGAGGAGCAGCAGCGGGGGGAGAGGAGCAGCAGCGGGGGGAGAGGAGCAGCAGCGGGGGGAGAGGAGCAGCAGCGGGGGGAGAGGAGCAGCAGCGGGGAGAGAGGAGCAGCAGCGGGGGGAGGGAGGCAGCAGTGGGGGGAGGGGAGCAGCAGGGGGGGGAGGAGCAGCAGCGGGGGGAGAGGAGCAGCAGCGGGGAGAGAGGAGCAGCAGCGGGGAGAGAGGAGCAGCAGCGGGGGAGAGGAGCAGCAGCGGGGAGAGAGGAGCAGCAGCGGGGGGAGGGGAGCAGCAGCGGGGAGAGGGGAGCAGCAGCGGGGGGAGAGGAGCAGCAGCGGGGGGAGAGGAGCAGCAGCGGGGAGAGAGGAGCAGCAGCGGGGGGAGAGGAGCAGCAGCGGGGGGAGAGGAGCAGCAGCGGGGGGAGAGGAGCAGCAGCGGGGAGAGAGGAGCAGCAGCGGGGGGAGGGAGGCAGCAGTGGGGGGAGGGGAGCAGCAGGGGGGGGAGGAGCAGCAGCGGGGGGAGAGGAGCAGCAGCGGGGAGAGAGGAGCAGCAGCCGGGAGAGAGGAGCAGCAGCGGGGAGAGGAGCAGCAGCGGGGAGAGGAGCAGCAGCGGGGAGAGAGGAGCAGCAGCGGGGGAGAGGAGCAGCAGCGGGGAGAGGAGCAGCAGCAGCGGGGAGAGAGGAGCAGCAGCAGCGGGGAGAGAGGAGCAGCAGCGGGGAGAGAGGAGCAGCAGCGGGGGGGAGAGGAGCAGCAGCGGGGGGAGAGGAGCAGCAGCGGGGAGAGGAGCAGCAGCGGGGAGAGGAGCAGCAGCGGGGAGAGAGGAGCAGCAGCGGGGGGAGAGGAGCAGCAGCAGGGGGAGAGGAGCAGCAGCGGGGGGAGAGGAGCAGCAGCGGGGGGAGAGGAGCAGCAGCGGGGGGAGAGGAGCAGCAGCGGGGGGAGAGGAGCAGCAGCGGGGGGAGAGGAGCAGCAGCGGGGAGAGAGGAGCAGCAGCGGGGGGAGAGGAGCAGCAGCGGGGGGAGAGGAGCAGCAGCGGGGGGAGAGGAGCAGCAGTGGGGGGAGAGGAGCAGCAGCGGGGGGAGAGGAGCAGCAGCGGGGGGAGAGGAGCAGCAGTGGGGGGAGAGAAGCAGCAGCGGGGAGAGAGGAGCAGCAGGGGGGAGAGAGGAGCAGCAGCGGGGAGAGAGGAGCAGCAGCGGGGAGAGAGGATAAAGGCGACACGTCCACCGAAACGTGGGAATCGTTTGCCTTGGACTCTCAAACTGGAGAAGAGGCATCTGGAAAAGAACCAATCACATCAAGTGTCGCAGGGTGGAGCGCGCGGGGGACAAGCATTACCAGCAGAAGGGAGCGCAGAATCCAGAGAGTCCCACCCACCCACCCACCTCATCAAACACCACCTGCCAAACCTGTGGCAGGGTCTGCGGACCCAGGATTGGTCTATTCAACCTGCGCAGAACCCAGATCTCAGAGTAGAAGCAAGTCTCCTCGATCCTGAGGGACTGCCCAACAATAAGACGGTTATTGGATGACTTTCCAGGCTGGAGAATGGTTTGTGGTGGAACTCTTTGGGATCGGTATTGGAACCCTTGCTTTTTGTGATATATTATAAATACCACAGGCCTTGGCGTGCGGGGAGCAATTTCAAAGTTTTGCGGATGATGTGAAACCTGGGGCAGTGTAGAACTTTAACGGACATAGACAGGTTGGCGGAGTGGTTGGATGGGAGAAGATGAAGCTCAATGCAGAGAAATGTGAAGTGATTCATTTTGAGAGGAAGAACCTGGAGAGATAGCAGGAGCTCGGGGAACGGTGTTTCTGTGATTGAGTCATTGAAGGTGGCAGGACAGGTTGAGGGAGCAGTTACTAAATCATCCAGTATCCTGGATTTCATTAATAGGAGCACAAAAGCGAGGAGGTAATGTTGAGTTTATGTCAGTCGTTAGTTCGACGTCAGCTGTCCAGTTCTGGGAAAGGAACTTCAGGAAGGAAGTGAAGGCATTGAAGAGAGCGCTGAAACGATTCACCAGGATAGTCCCGGGGATGAGGGACTTTGGTTTTCTGAAACACAGTGCCTCCGACAGGGCAGCACACCCTCAGATTTGTCCTGAACTCTCTGGAGTTATGGTGAAGTTCTGCATTTCCCTTTACTTTGGCGATTCGAAACTGGGAACTCATTATTTTAGTCGGGTGGTGTCTCCGAGATTTGCAGTGCAGAACGAATGTGCGTTTGTAAATACAGTTCCTAATGTAGGAGGCCATTCGGCCAATCGCACCTGTACCAGCTCTTTGAAAGAACTGCCCAATGAGTGTCACATCTGCCCTTTCCTCGTAGCCCGACACCCAGGCAGCATGGCAGTTCCACCCAGGCAGCATGGCAATGCCACCCAGGCAGCATGGCAATGCCACCCAGGCAGCATGGCAGTTCCACCCAGGCAGCATGGCAATGCCACCCAGGCAGCATGGCAGTACCACCCAGGCAGCATGGCAATGCCACCCAGGCAGCATGGCAGTGCCACCCAGGCAGTGCCACACAGGTAATGCCACCCAGGCAGCATGGCAGTGCCACCCAGGCAGTGCCACCCAGGCAATGCCACCCAGGCAGCATGGCAGTACCACCCAGGCAGCATGGCAGTGCCACCCAGGCAGTGCCACCCAGGCAATGCCACACAGGCAGCATGGCAGTGCCACCCAGGTGCCAGGCTGTCAGGGGCAAGGCGCCCATGTGGCATGTTGCCCGTGCCAGGGATCGGCCGTGGGGGTACCCTGCCCGTATGAGCTGGGTGTGGGTTGCGGAGGGGTGTGGGTTTCTCAAAGGCTCCGCAACAGGTGGTCTGGGCCTTGCGGGGGTGGGGTTCGGTGGATCTGCACTGGTGAACAGAGCTCCTCAGGGCAAGAAATACGACTGAGGGTGGCCTTGGCAGGGCCTTCCCCACTGAGACCCCAAAACAATAACAGAGTGGCGTTCAATAGCGTGGTCGTTCTCAACTCTACAAATTCCAGGGACGACCCCACCCAGAACAGAACTATTTTTGTTCGATCGCATCCACAGAAATAGAGGATAGCTGGGGCACTGGGTATGGGGGAGGAGTGTTGACACTGGACAAAGTCAACAAAATCTCTGAGCAAGGAAAGGCTGTGTTCTGATTCTGAATTCATCAACCAGCTCGCATCCTGTGAGACATGACAGGGGCTGGTTTAGCTCACTCGGCTAAATCGCTGGCTTTTAAAGCAGACCAAGCAGGCCAGCAGCACGGTTCAATTCCCGTACCAGCCTCCCCGGACAGGCGCCGGAATGTGGCGACTAGGGGCTTTTCACAGTAACTTCATTGAAGCCTACTCGTGACAATAAGCGATTTTCATTTTTTCATTTTTCAGTGACCCAAGCCGGGAATCGAACCTGGGACCCTGGTGCTGTGGAGGAACAGTGCTAACCTCTGTGCTACTGGACTGCTGTAAACCACATCTCCCTAACTCCTCCACGAAGTCCCCTCCCGATTTTGGACACCTATATAATATCGCTCCATAGCTGTACGGAGAGTGTCTCAGTGATTGTCAGAACCTCAACTTTGATGAAGTTGACAGTTCTGTTGGCCAATGCACAGGAAGCTGGAGGGAATGAAGAGGTTGATAGCTGAGGTCAGTGCCATAAACAAATGCCAGCATAAATCATTCATCCCACTGAGGAAGAGGCAACTTTGAGAGCCAAATGAATCAATACCTACATTAATTATTAATGAGCATCAAGCTGTTTTAAAAAATCTCTCTCCTCATCCTGTTCATTAAGTAAGAAGTCTTACCAGGGCAGCACGGTGGCGCAGTGGGTTAGCAATGCTGCCTCACGGCGCTGAGGTCCCAGGTTCGATCCCGACCGTGGGCCACTGTCCGTGTGGAGTTTGCACATTCTCCCCGTGTTTGCGTGGGTTTCGCCCCCACAGCTCAAAAATGTGCAGGATAGGTGGATTGGCCACGCTAAATTGCCCCTTAATTGGAAAAAATGAATTGGGTACACTAAATTTACATTTTTTTTAAAGTTAGAAGTCTGACAACGCCAGGTTAAACTCTAACGGGTTTGTTTGGAATCCTTCGGGGCTACACTCCGAAAGCTAGTGATTTGAAACAAACCTGTTGGACTTTAACCTGGTGTTGTCAGACTCCTTACTGTGCTCACCCCAGTCCAACACCAGCATCTCCACATCATGCCTCTTGATTAAGACAGTGAATATCTGATTGATACTGGACAGGCACCTCCCAGGAAACCTAATGTGCGATGTGGGGTACATATTGGCCACGACATTTGAGAGGAACTCACCAGTTCTTCTTTGGATGGCGACTGTCGGATCTTTCACATTTACCCAAGTAGGAAAGCACACCCCAATTGAACCTCCAACAGTGCTGCGCTGCCTCTGTGACACTGGGGAAACCAACCTGGAGATTGGTGCCAGATTCACTGAGTGTGACTCACCTTCTGATCTGGAGCTGAGAGGGCTACGCACTCTTGTCAACATTTGAATAACCCACCCCACACTTATAACCCCAAGCGATCCCTGCTGCTGAAGGGACTCTGGGTGGGATTCTCTCAGCCCGGGGCTGGGCCAGAGCATCCCCGCGGCCGGTGCGAATCGTGCCAGGCCGCCCCGACGCACGCGATTCTCCGCAGAGCAGAGCGGCCGAGCAGCCGTCGTAAAAACGCCGAGTCCCGCTGCCGCCGGCCACACCGGCTCTCAGCCGGCGGGAACTCGGCGTTGAAGGGTCAGGGGGGCAGCCTGTGAAGGGGGGGGGGTCCAACTCCAGGGATGGTTGGGGGGGGGGGGTCCGACTCCAGGGATGGTGGTTGGGGGGGGGGTCCGACTCCAGGGATGGTTGGGGGGGGGGGTCCGACTCCAGGGATGGTTGGGGGGTGGTCCGACTCCAGGGATGGTTGGGGGGGGGTAGCCTCCGATGTGGCCCGGCCCGTGATCGAGCCTTACCGATCAGCGGGCCGGCCTCCCTGGCTGGTGGCCTCCTTTCTCCGCGCCGGTCCCTGTAGACCTGCGCCATGTTGCGTAGGGGCCGGCGCGTTGAAGGGAGCCACTGCGCATGCGCGGATCCCGCGGCGCCCAGTTCACATCGGGATCAGCAGCTGGAGCAGCGTTAACCGCTCCAGTGCCGTGCTGGCCCCCTGTAGGGGCCAGAATTGCTGATCCTGAGGCCGCGTTGACGCCGTCGAGAAACGCGACGGCCTTTCCAACGGCGTCTGCACTTAGCCTCAGGATCACTGAATCCCGCCGCCTGAGTCTGAAACCATTGATTTTCGGTCTTCGAACAGTGAAAGTCTACTTCATAGCACCTGTTATCACCCACTTTCTGTGACAACTTCCTATTATGTTTCTCTTCCACTCTAATGACTGGCTTCACCCAGGTGTGACATTTTACCACAACTTTTACAGCCACACTTGCTAATTTGAGTTAAAAGCACCTTTCACACAATACAGGCTAATATACTTCACACAACTAAGACAAGTTTGTATATTTGTAATCACGTAATCAGCAATGGCATCCGTTACGCATTCATCAAATAAACATCCAACCAGCCCCCTCCTGGATTACCAAATAGTACTGACGCATCAGCCAAGACTGGTCTGAACCATATTGGCGGTGTGGTGTACAACAGATCATACATAGAGTACAGGTCGCTGTGGGAACGGGCAAGCTGACCTGCCTGTTGCAGTCTGAACGTCAGGGTAATGATCACCGAGGCTCCAACTGTCTTCTTGGCTGAGCGATCTCTCTCACTCTTCCCGCCCTTCCTGTGCGCTGCAAAGATATGCACCTTGGTGACCACCCGGTTTGGTCGCACATCTTCCTTGGCCTTCAAATCCTGGAGAGGGACCCGAATCCAGAGCTTCTCATTCAGAAGCATGGACGCTACACACTGCGCCACACAACCCCCCCCCCCCCCCCCCCCCCCCCCCCCCCCCCCCCCCCCCGGGTATACCTCGCCATGCTGACGTATAAATGATTGAGTCCTGGCGCTGTCTTCTACCGACAGTGCACCTTGCCACAATCCCATCATTAAAAGACAGATTATCTAATCACATCAGTGGCTCTGGGATCTTGCTGTGTGCAGACGGGCTGTCACACCTCCCACATTACAACACCGATCACCCTTCAAAAGTGCTTCATTGAGGGCGAAGCATTCTCGGACATCACGAGGTTGTGAAAAGCGGGAGGCACGGCAGCACTGGTTAGCGGGCTGCTTCACGGCGGCAGCGTCCCAGGTTCGATTCCCGGCTTGGGTCACTGTCTGTGCGGAGTCTGCACGTTCTCCCCGTGTCTGCGTGGGTTTCCTCCGGTTTCCTCCCACAAGTCCCGAAAGACGTGCTGTCAGGTGAATTGGACATTCTGAATTCTCCCTCTGTGTACCCAAACAGGTGCCGGAATGTGGCGACTAGGGGCTTTTCACAGTAACTTCATTGCAGTGTTAATGTAAGCCTACTTGTGACGATATTATTATTATTTATTTTCTTTCTGTACATTTTGAATCAAAAGATCTGGAAAGATCACGACTGACTTAATGCAGCGAGCCTTCACCACTGGGGATAACAGCCCTGACTCTGGGCGGCATGATGGCGCAGTGGTTAGCACTGCTGCCTCATGGCGCTGAGGGCCCGGGTCCAATCCCGGCCCCAGGTCACTGTCCGTGTGGAGTGTGCGCATTCTTCCCGGGGTCTGCGTGGGTCTCATCCCCACAAGCCAAAGATGTGCAGGCTAGGTGGATTGGCCACGCTCAATTGCACCTTAATTGGAAAAAAGAATTATTAAATTGCTTCCCCATCCAATTTCGAAAGTTCCTATTGAACGTGCTCCCAATTCCCCTTTCCGACACCACATTCCAGGTCTCAACCTCTTGCTGTGTGTGAGAATTAATCTCCCCCTCTGATTCATGTGTTAATGACCTGAATCCGCCTGGCTACCGGCCCTCCTGCCCCTGCTGACAGCATTCCTTTATTTCCTCAATCACACCGCTTTTGTAATTTTAAGGCCTCTGTTAAATCTCCCCTTAACCTTCTCTGCTCCCTGGAGGACAATCCCAGCCCCTCCGCACCCACTGAGGTCACTGACCCCTGGGAACATTCCAGTAAATCTCCTCCGAAGCCTTGACATTTGCGCATACAATACCAGGTAGAAACTCAATTATTATGGGCGGCACAGGAGCACAGTGGTTAGCATTGTTGCCTCACAGCGCCAGGGTCCCGGGCTCGATTCCCGGCTTGGGTCACTGTCTGTGCGGAGGTCTGCATGTTCCCCCTGTGTCTGCGTGGGTTTCCTCCGGGTGCTCCGGTTTCCTCCCACAAGTCCTGAAAGACGTGCTTGTTAGGTGAATTGGACATTCTGAATTCTCCCTCTGTGTACCCGAACAGGCGCCGGAATGTGGCGACGAGGGGATTTTCACAGTAACTTCATTGCAGCGTTAACGTAAGCCTACTTGTGACAATAATAAAGATCATTATTATTATGTTATTAGTATCATTTTCGATATCTTCCAAGACTTACTGCACGGCCTGCCTGAAAGAAATATTTCTCGGCTTTGAGCAGGAGGGGAACCACCATTGAAAAGGGAGGTGCTCGGCCGAGAAGGGGTTAATGAGCCAAGGATGGTGCATGGGCAGGTGGGCAGCTGCCTGCTGTCGTGAGGAGCATCATTTTGAAGGCCTGCCCCCCGCCTGAATTTGATGCCTCTGTGCCTCCTGTATCATCCAGCTCCTCTCTCTAACTAACATGCACAACGCACGGCTGACATTGGCACCCCGGGAAAGCCAGGCGATTGACAGACGCACGGTTTAAAACTGCTTTAGGAGGGGGGGGAGCAAGGGCAGGCAGCATGGGAGGGGTCTGCAGCTTTACTCACGGCTCTTCCACCGCGGCCTGACCTTTGACCTTCCTGGAATGTCCACACTGGCGGTCAGTCGAAGTGTCCAGATGAACAGAGGTTGGAGTAACAGGATCCAATGCAGCATGCTCAATGCAGCTCCCAGAGAGCAAGGAGGATGCAGCGTGAGCCTTGGTAAGAATGCCTCACAGGAGTATTTTCTATTGACCAGCAGCCAGTGATGTGGAGGGGAGTGGCAGATAGCTCTCGACCTTCAATGTAGCGTGTGGAACTCCGCACAGGTAAGCCTCTTTCATCAAGGAGCTCAGCAAACAGACATGCCTTTTGGTTTTTCTGTTTATTTATGTGTCTATGTGTGACACAGAGTGTGATTTTGTGTGTCTGCCTGCATATCTCTATGTGTATGTGTGTGTCGATGCATGTTTGTTTGTGTGTGTGTGTCTATAATCTGACAGTAACCCCACAGGGTGAGATGGGATAATTGGTTATAATCATTCATTTCCCCTCCTGCAGTCTGCCGATTGCAACCTTTGGTTCCTCGAGTATTTAACAGTTGCTCGCCTAATCACCGTCCTAATCATGACATTTAAAGTTCTCTGCTCCCATAACTTTGTAAAAATACTTTTCAATGCAGAATACAAGGGGCTGTTTAGCACAGGGCTAAATCGCTGGCTTTGAAAGCAGACCAGGGCAGGCCAGCAGCACGGTTCGATTCCCGTAACAGCCTCCCCGAACAGGCGCCGGAATGTGGCGACTAGGGGCTTTTCACAGTAACTTCATTTGAAGCCTACTTGTGACAATAAGCGATTTTCATTTCTTCATTTCATTTCATTTCATTTCAGAATGATGCTTGCGCTGGAATGATTCAGCGTTTTATTTTTTAACTCGTGCGCGCTCTCTCTATAGAAATATATATATATAAATTCAATCTCCAGTACTGCGCAGTTGCCATGGGCTTGTGAGGATTGGCAAGCTGTCCAGACTGGAAGGCTCTCTCTCTCTCGGTGGTGGTGGTTAGTAACAGATGGAATGGAGTGTGGATTGAAACAGCAGCAAAGCCCATGTCCCACTTCTCTGGATTTCACTTTTGCTTACTGACAGACTGATTCACAGAGAACTCCAGATACAACACTGACCGGTATTCAGAGACAGAGGGAGGATAGTGTCTCATTTCTGTCTTTGAAATGCTCTATGGGAATCCCGCTGTCATATACATACCCATGTACAAATGTATACGTACTATAGGCACATACACGAGCCCAATGCATGACCCTCCTACCACTGACAGAAAAGAGGAACCCATCCATTTCTCCATTTTTACTTTTTATTTATTATTTCACAGGATGTGAGCGTCGTTGGCTGGGAAAGCATTTGTTACACATTCCTTTTTTAAAATATAAATTTAGAGTATCCAATTCATTTTTTCCAATTAAGGGGCAATTTAGCGTGGCCAATCCACCTACCCTGCACATCTTTGGGTTGTGGGGGTGAGACCCACGCAAACACGGGGAGAATGTGCAAACTCCACACGGACAGTGACCCAGAGCCAGGATCGAACCTGGGACCTCAGTGCCGTGAGACTGCAGTGCTACCATTGCGCTACCATGCTGCCCTGTTACCCATTCCTCATTGTCCTTGAGAAGGTGGTGAGCTGCGATCGTGAACCGCTGCAGTCCATGTTGTGTAGGTACATCCACGCTGCTGCTAGGGAGGGAGATCCAGGATTCAAACCAGCAACAGTGAAGGAACGGTCGATATATTTCCAAGTCGGGATGGTGTGTGGCTTGGAGAGGAACTTGCAGGAAGTGGTGTTCCTAGGCATCTGCTGCCCTTGTCCTTCTAGGTGGCAGAGGTTGTGGATTTGTAAGGAGTCTTGGCCAGTTCCTGCAGTGCAGTTTGCAGATGGTACAGACGGCTGGCACTGTTTGTCGGTGGTGGAGGGAGTGAGTGTTGAAGGTGGTGTTGCTAAGCGGGGTGCTTAGTCCTCGATGGTGTTGAGCTTCTTGAGTGTTGTTGGAGCCGCACTCATCCAGGCAAGTGGAGAGTATTCCATCACACTCCTGACTCGTGCCTTGTAGATGGTGGACAGACTTTGGGGAAATCAGGAGGTGAATCACTCTCCACAGGATTCCCAGCCTTTGACCTGCTCATGTAGCCTCCGTTCTCATATGGTCAGTCCAGTTCAGTTTCTGGTCAATGTTAATCCCCAGGATGTTGATGAGGGTGGTGGGATATTGGATGGGTTCCTCTTTTCCCTGAGAGTAGTGAGTGTTTGGAATGTGTTGTCCGCTGGTTTTGTGGGTGCTGATGCTTTGACTTCAAAAGCTTTCTGTATCTCTGCCTGGGGCTATTCTGACTGGCCCAGGTGGAAGGTAGGAAGAGGTCTTTGTGAGAAAACTGGCTCTGTGTGATCTCTGGCACTGGTTTCCGTGACCTGAGGGGGGTTCAGAGAGGAAGTCCTTTCTCTCCTCGAGGTGCAGTTTTGTTTCCCTGTCTGTTCTGCCTCCCCCGGATGCCCCACGGCTGTGGGTACAATCCTGCAGCTCTCATGTGTTGTGGGGCAGGTTTGCCAGAACAACTGGCCGCCCCCTGCCTGTTATCTATCACGTGGTGCGAGTATCTCAACCCCGAGATGCAGTTGGGCTGCCACACAACAATCCCACCCCGGCCAATTAACCTCCCGTCCCTTTGCTCCATTATATTTCTTCCCAGTGAGAAAGGGCCTGGGTGGACCCGTGAGCCAAATGTTACCCAACACGCGGAAAGAACCTGCATTTATATAGCACCTTCTGTGACCTCCCAGAGACGTTCGCAAGCAAGGAAGTACTTTCTGAAATGCGCTCACCGTTATAAAGTACGGAATAGAGCACCCAACCCGTGCACAGCAAGATCCCACAAACAGTAACGTGGTGACGACTAGATACATACGAGCATATGCATTAGGACCAGGAGGAGGCCACTCGGCCCCTCCACCCTGCTCCGCCATTGAATCAGATCATGGTTGATCTGACAACCCTCAACTCCACATTCCTGCCGACCCCCTTGTTAATCAAACATCTATCTAACTCTGCCATGAAAATATTCAACGATTCTCCTTCCACCACCTTGAGAGGAAGGGAGTTGGAAAGACTCACGGCCCTTTGGTAAACAGTTTCTCCTCAACTCTGTCTTAAATGGGGACCCCCCCTTATTTTTAAACTGACACCCCTAGCTTTGCATTCTCCCACAAGAGGAGACACCGCCTCTGCATCCACCTTGTCAAGACCCATCAGAAGCATAGATCATAGAATATTTACACTGCAGAATGAGGCCATTCGGCCCAAACACCGATCCTCTGAAAGAGCACCCTACCTCGGGCCACTCGCCCCCCCCCCCCCCCCCCTATCCCTGTAACCCCACCTAACCTTTTGGACACTAAGGGACAATTTATCATGGCCAATCCACCTAACTGAACATCTTTGGACTGTGGGAGGAAACCGGAGCACCCGGAAGAAATCCACGCAGACACGGAGAGAAAGCACAAACTCCACACACAGTCACCCGAGGCCGGAATTGAACCCGGGACCCTGGCGCTGTGAGGTAGCAGTGCTAACCACTGTACCGCCATACCACCCTGTGAAAGAATAAACAAATTCACCCAGATTCAAGTCGTGTGCGAGCTGATCATTCATTCCCGCCGTGTTCTCTCCATGTTTTCGACAGACCTGCTGGCTATTATTTTTTGCACACACCAGCAGCTCCAATCACAGGCGGTGATTCATTATCGTTCTCACTGCTGTGCTGCTCAAACAGGCTATAAATTGCTGATTCCAGAAAGTTCTCTACTTCACATTTGCGGTGGTGTACCAGGCTGCCTATCGATCTGTCGAAAGACTGCATTTATCATCAGCTTCCTCTCCCACACCTGGCTATACTTTTATTTCTTTGCTGTACTTGTGACCTTAAAGGGAGTGTTTAAATTAGGAGAATGCAAGACGGCCCCTGATAGAACCCTTGCAGGGCAGAAGGAGGCCATTCAGCCCATCGAGTCTGCACCGACCCACCAAAAGTGAACCCTACCTAGGCCCACTCCCCCGCCCCTTCCCCGTAACTCCACCTAATCTTTTGGACACTGAAGGGCAATTTAGCATGGCCAATCCACCTAACCTACACATCTTTGGACAGTGGGAGGAAACCGGAGCACCCGGAGGAAACCCACGCAGACACGGGGGGGAGGACGTGCAGACTCCGCACAGACAGTCACTCGAGGCCGGAATTGAACCCAGGTCCCTGGCGCTGTGAAGCAGCAGTGCTAACCACTGTGCCACCGTGCCGCCCTGATCAGAAACCATCTCGGCAGTTATGGAACAGGGAGATCAAACTGGCAATCTACCTTCATCCAATCAGCAAGAGCCTAGGAAAGAATAACTTTCATTAAAGAGCTCTCTCCACAACCTGTCCACAGGACATCCCAAAGCATTTCCAGCCAATGACATACTATCAAACTGCCACCATTGCTGTCATACTGAAAAATATTGCAGGAAATGTGCACATTCCAATCACAGTGATCTGACAATCTGCCTCACAGAATCACAGTGCAGAAGGAGGCCATTCGACCCATCGAGTCTGCACCGGCTCTTGGAAAGAGCACCCTACCTAAGTCCGCACCTCCACCCCATCCCCACACCTCCACCCGATCCCCACACCCCCACACCTCCACCCCATCCCCACACCTCCACCACACCTCCACCCCCACACCCCCACCCCACCCCCACACCTCCACCCCACACCCACACCTCCACCCCACCCCCACACCTCCACCCTATCCCCACCCCCCCCACCCCATCCCCACACCTCCACCCCATCCCCACACCTCCACCCCATCCCCACACCTCCACCCCATCCCCACCCCCACCCCATCCCCACACCTCCACCCCATCCCCACACCTCCACCCCATCTCCACACCCCCACACCTCCCCCACACCTCCACCACACCTCCACCCCCACACCCCCACCCCACCCCCACACCTCCACCCCATCCCCACACCCCCACCCTATCCCCACACCTCCACCCCATCCCCACACCCCCACCCCTCCACACCACCCCCACACCTCCACCCCATCCCCACACCTCCACCCCATCCCCACACCTCCACCCCATCCCCACACCTCCACCCCATCCCCACACCTCCACCCCATCCCCACACCCCCACACCCCCACCCCATCCCCACACCTCCACCCCATCCCCACACCCCCACCCCACACCCACACCTCCACCCCACCCCCACACCTCCACCCCATCCCCATACCCCCACCCCATCCCCACACGTCCACCCCATCCCCACACCTCCACCCTATCCTCACGCCTCCACCCCACCCCCACACCTCCACCCCACCCCCACACCCCCACACCTCCACCCCATCCCCACACCCCACCCCATCCCCACACCCCCACCCCATCCCCACACCTCCACCCCATCCCCACACCCCCACACCTCCACCCCACCCCCACACCTCCACCCCATCCCCACACCTCCACCCCAGCCCCACACCTCCACCCCATCCCCACACCTCCACCCCATCTCCACACCCCCACACCTCCCCCACACCTCCACCCCCACACCCCCACCCCACCCCCACACCTCCACCCCACACCCACACCTCCACCCCACCCCCACACCTCCACCCCACCCCACACCTCCACCCCACCCCCACACCTCCACCCCACCCCACACCTCCACCCCATCCCCACACCCCGACCCCATCCCCACACCCCGACCCCATCCCCACACCCCCACACCATCCCCACACCTCCACCCCACCCCCACACCCCCACCCTATCCCCACACCTCCACCCCGTCTCCACACCTCCACCCCACCCCCACCCCATCCCCACCCCATCCCCACACCTCCACCCCATCCCCACACCTCCACCCCACCCCCACACCCCCACCCCATCCCCACACCCCCACCCCATCCCCACACCTCCACCCCATCCTCACACCTCCACCCCATCCCCACACCTCCACCCCATCCCCACACCTCCACCCCATCCCCACACCTCCACCCCATCCCCACACCTCCACCCCATCCCCACACCCCCACCCTATCCCCACACCTCCACCCCATCCTCACACCTCCACCCCATCCCCACACCTCCACCCCATCCCCACACCTCCACCCCATCCCCACACCTCCACCCCATCCCCACACCTCCACCCCATCCCCACACCTCCACCCCATCCCCACACCTCCATCCCATCCCCACAGCATCCCCACACCTCCATCCAATTCTCACACCTCCACCCCACCCCCACACCTCCACCCCATCCCCACACCTCCACCCCATCCCCACACCTCCACCCCATCCCCACACCTCCACCCCATCACCCCCACACCTCCACCCCATCACCCCCACACCTCCACCCCATCACCCCCACACCTCCACCCCATCACCCCCACACCTCCACCCCACACCTCCACCCCATCACCCCCACACCTCCACCCCATCACCCCCACACCTCCACCCCATCCCCACACCTCCACCCCACCCCCACACCCCCACATCCCCACATCCCCACACCTCCACCCCATCCCCACACCTCCACCCTACCTTACCTTTTTTGGACACTAAGAGCAATTAGGCCTGGACAATCCACCTACCCCTGCGCATCTGTGAACTGTGGCAGGAAACCCACGCAGACACGGGGAGAACGTGCAGACTCCGCGCAGACAGTGACCCAAACCGGGAATCGAACCTGAGGCCCTGACACTGAAAATGAAAATCGCTTATTGTCACGAGTAGGCTTCAATGAAGTTACTGTGAAAAGCCCCTAGTCGCCACTTTCCGGTGCCTGTCCGGGGAGGCTGGTACGGGAATCGAACCGTGCTGCTGGCCTGCCTTGGTCTGCTTTAAAAGCCAGCGATTTAGCCTAGTGAGCTAAACCAGCCCACTGTGAAGCCATTGTGCTAACCACTGTGCTACCGTGCTGCCCTCGCTAAGTGATGTTAGTTAAAGGATAGATATTGACCAGGATATAACTCCACCGGTCTTCCCTCACATTAGTCACCACGGGGTCATGAGCATCCACTTTCGAGGGGGGGACAGGGCCTCGGTCCCATGCGTCAGCCAAGTCAGACAATGGGGCTCCCTCAGGACTGGCACCTTGAATGTCAATCTGGATGTTGTGCTCTGCTCTTTGGAACGGGAATACCGTACGTTTCCACAGCAGGTACCACAATGGGTCTTCTGATCACCATCTAGTCAAGTTGCTGGTGGTTCAAGGCACCCCCATCTCGACGATAGAGTTGGGAGGGTGAACACCCGTTTCTCATGGTGTCAGGAGTCAATAATCTGAGGCCGGTGTTTGTCCATTTCAGTGTTTGTCAACAAGTGACCAGCTTGGGCACAATGTACCAACCCAGCGTGGTTACTGACTTTGGAATGTACTGGAGGCAGCTGGGGGTCGCCAGAACTGTGCCTGAAAGTCCCATCACGGTGCCACCTGATTGCTTGTCAGACTACTCCAGGATTCTCGCCCATCCGGTCACTCCTTCTGCCCACAGTGAGGGAAAGGGAATTCATCCGAGATTCAACCTTTCATAGCGTGAACCCTTGCCCCTCATCCTGTAATAAAAGCAAAACTCTACCGGATGCTGATGGAATAAAAATAGGAAACGCTGGGAAATCTCAGCAGTTGTAGCAGCGTCTGCCTTTCCTCAGTTCTGTGGAAGCGTCTCACGAGCTCGAAATGTTAACTCTGTTTCTCTCTCCACAGGCGCTGTCAGAGCTGCTGAGATTTTCCAGCGTTCACTCGATTTTTCTTATTCCCCTGGTTCAGCCCTTATGATAATAATAATAACCTTTATTGGCATCAACACTGCAGTGAAGTTCCTGTGAAAATCCCCTAGTCCCCACATTGCGGCACCTGTTCGGGTACACAGAGGGAGAATTCAGAATATCTAATTTACCTAACAAGCACATCTTTCGGGACTTGTGGGAGGAAACCGTAGCAACCGGAGGAAACCCACGCAGACACGGGGAGAACGTGCAGACTCCGCACAGACAGTGACCCAAGCCGCGAATCGAACCTGGTACCCTGGTGCATGAAGCAACAGTGCTAACCACTGCGCTACGTACTTGGATGGAGACCTTTGCAGGGCTGTGCTGGAAGAGGGGGTGTAATGGAGAACACTTCAAAGAGCTGGCATAGACATGATAGAAACATAGAAAATAGGAACAGGAGGAGGCCATTCGGCCCTTCGAGCCTGCGCCATCATTCATTATGATCACGGCTGATCATCCAATTCTTGCTTTGCCCCATATCCTTTGATCCCCTTCGCCCAAGAGCCAAATCGAACTGCTTCTTAACACATGCAATGTTCTGGCTCAACTGCTTTCTGTGGTAGTGACATCCACAGGCCGCCCACTCTCTTGGCAAAGACATTTCTCCTGGGCTGAAGGGCCCTGCTATGAAGACTCGAGAGGCTGATCCTCAAAGCTCCTGAATGAAGAGACAAAATTGCCAAGAAGTTTTGAGATAGGAGTTTGAACGTCTGGAGTGAGCTCAGACAATGAAAGTCAGCAGAGAATTCCCCGACCATGGAGACATCGCGGCCAATCCTCACACTGTCTTCGGCCTTGGGCCGAGTGCAGTGTGATGGCAGCACTGGCAATCGCGGGGAGGGGATCGTGTAAATTCCAAAAGGCAGGTCGCTGAATGCATTTCCCCTCGAGGATGGGTGGCAGAACCGGCCAATTTCTCCCCTCAGCTCTCTGACCTGCATCGTCAGCGCAGTCCGGTAACAGCCTGACACGGAAATTCTTCTCTTTGTTATCAAATCCCTCCATGGACTTGCCTCTGCATATCTCTGTAATCTCTTCCAGCCCTACAACCCTCCAGGATATCCGCATTCCATCAATTCTGACGTCTTGAGCACCTCAATTTTAATCGCTCCACCATTTTGCTTTATTCATTTCCGTGATGTGAGCATCGCTGGTTAGACCAGCATTTATTGCCCATCCCTAGTTGCCCTTCAGTAGGCGGGGGCGAGTTGCCTTCTTGAACCGCTGCAGTCCTTGAGGTGTAGGTACACCCACTGTGCTGTTGGGGAGGAAGTTCCAGGGTCTTGCCTCAGCGACAGTAAAGGAACGGCCGATATATTTCCAAGTCAGGGTGGTGAGTGACTTGGAGGGGAACCTCCAGGTGGTGGGGTTCCCAGGTATCTGCTGCTCTTGTCCTTCTAGATGGTATTGGTCGTGGGTTTGGAAGGTGCTGCCGAAGGAATCATGGTGGGTTACTGTAGTGCATCTTGTAGATGGTACACACGGCTGCCACTGTTCATCGGTGGTGGAGGGAGTGAATGTTTGTGGAAGGGGGAGCAATCGAGGGGTTTGTTTTGTCCTGCATGGTGTCAAGCGTCTTGAGTGTTGTTGGAGTTGCACTCATCCAGGCAAGTGGGGAGCATTCCATAACACTCCTGACTTGTGCCGTGTAGATGGTGGACAGGCCTTGGGAGATCAGAAGGTGAGCTCCTCGCTGTAGGATTCCTAGCCCTGGTAGCCACTGTATTAATGTGGCTGGGTCCAATTCAGCTTCTGATTAATGGTAACCCCCAGGATGTTGATTGTGGGTGATTCAGCGATGATAATGCCATTGAATGTCAATGAGTGATGGTTAGATCCTCTCTTGTTGGAGATGGTCATTGACTGGCACTTAAGTGGCGTGAATGTAACTTTCCACTTGTCAGCCCAAGCCTGGATATTGCCCAGGTCTTGCTGCATTTGGATATGGACTGCTTCATTATTTGAGGAGTCGCAAATGGTGCTGAACATTGTGCAGTCATCTGCAATCATCCCCACTTCTGACCTCATGATAGAAGGGAGGTCATTGATGAAGCAGCTGAAGATGGTTGGGCCTAGGACACTACCCTGAGGAACCCCTGCAGTGATGTCCTGGAGCTGAGATGACTGACCTCCAACCACCACAACCATCTTCCTTTGTGCCGGGTTTGGCTCCAACCAGCGGAGAGATTCCCCTGATTCCCATTGACTCCAGTTTAGCCGGGGCTCCTTGATGCCACACTCCGTCAAACGCTGCCTTGATGTCAAGGGCAGTCAATCTCACTCTTTTGCGATTGTACATTCAGTTCCCAAGGTCCATAGCTCTGGAATTCCCTCCAAAACCCTCTCCACCAAGTTCTTTACCTCCAAGAGGCTCCTTAAAACCGAGCTCATTTGGACTAACGTCTTATGTGGCTTGGTGCCAAGTGTTGCTGATAATGGTCACGTCAGGCAGTCTGAGAGATATCGCTCGATTAAAATCCCGATTTTAATCCCAGTTGTTTTTGTGAGACCTATTGTTTTGCACAGCTTCAGATGCAGCTGATCGCTGAATTATTAGAATGGGGAATGGCTGATATTATTGATAAACAGATGGTAATCCTTAAGTTGAGAGAGAGACAGCCGCGTTAGACTGAACAGAATAGTTATTTCACTCTATTAAAAAAGCAGCTATTATTTTCACAGCTTGCAGCATTTTGTTAGCCAGCATTGTCGGAATGTGTAAACAATGCAGACAATAAGGAATACTAAAAATAGCTCATCACATACAGCTGTATCAGCAAACTCCAAACAGGCCTCAGTACTTCCAGAACAACACCACTATTTCCTTCATGATCCCAAAAGTACAAGGGTTCATTAATAAAAATATCATAACAGATACCCGGGAGTGAGTTACAGACTGGAGTCTAATCGAGGGGTTTGGGATGGTTTATATATAGAATAACAGATACCCGGGAGTGAGTTACAGACTGGAATCTAATCGAGGGGTTCAGGGTGGTTTATATATAGAACAACAGATACCCGGGAGTGAGTTACAGACTGGAATCTAATCGAGGGGTTCAGGGTGGTTTATATATAGAATAACAGATACCCGGGAGTGAGTTACAGACTGGAATCTAATCGAAGGGTTCGGGGTGGTTTATATATGGAATAACAGATACCCGGGAGTGAGTTACAGACTGGAATCTAATCGAGTGGTTTGGGGTGGTTTATATATAGAATAACAGATACCCGGGAGTGAGTTACAGACTGGAATCTAATCAAGGGGTTCAGGGTGGTTTATATATAGAATAACAGATACCCGGGAGTGAGTTACAGATTGGTATCTAATCGAGGGGTTCGGGGTGGTTTATATATAGAATAACAGATGCCCGGGAGTGAGTTACAGACTGGAATCTAATCGAGGTGTTCGGGATGGTTTATATATAGAATAACAGATACCCGGGAGTGAGTGACAGACTGGAATCTAATCGAGGGGTTCAGGGTGGTTTATATATAGAATAACAGATGCCCGGGAGTGAGTTACAGACTGGAATCTAATCAAAGGGCTCGGGGTGGTTTATATATAGAATAACAGATACCCGGGAGTGAGTTACAGACTGGAATCTAATCAAGGGGTTCAGGGTGGTTTATATATAGAATAACAGATACCCGGGAGTGAGTTACAGGCTGCAATCTAACAGAGGTGTTCAGGATGGTTTATATATAGAATAACAGATACCCGGGAGTGAGTTACAGACTGGAATCTAATCGAGGGGTGTGTGATATTCTTCCTATCGTCACTTTTGCAGTCTAACCTTGAGCATTGAAACCTACTGCCTCAGTCACTAACCTTGGCAATATTTTCACAGCCTCACATCTCTGGAGTATTTTGCTGGTTCTATGTTTGAAGTGGAGATGACCTGCAGCAGGTGGCGAAGGAAGCAACAAGAGGGAAATATACTAGACCTTACCCTCACATACCTGCCTGCTGCAGGTGTATCAGCCCATGACAGTATCGGCAGGAGTGACCACATTGTGAGGGCCACACGGTGGCGCAGTGGGTTAGCCCTGCTGCATCACGGCGCCGAGGTCCCAGGTTCAATCCCGGCTCTGGGTCACTGTCCGTGTGGAGTTTGCACATTCTCCCCGTGTCTGCGTGGGTTTCGCCCCAACAACCCAAAGATGTGCAGGCTAGGTGGATTGGCCGCGCTAAATTGCCCCTTAATTGGAAAAAATTCTCTAAAATTCAAAGAAAAGAAAAGAAAAGGGAGTGACCACATTGTGGAGACAAGTCCCATCTTCACAGTGAGGAGACCCTCCACTGTCCTGTGTGGCACTACCACCGTGCCAAATGGGATAGACAACCACCTGAATGATTGGAGCTCCAACAAGACTCAAGAAGCTCCACACCATCCAGGACAAAGCAGCGCGCTTGATTGGCACCCCATCCATAAACATTCAATCCCTCCACCACCGACACACATGTGTACCATCTACAAAATGCACTGCAGTGATTTGCCAAGGTTCCAAACGCATGATCACTCCCATCTCGAAGGAGCAGCAGATACCCGGAAACCCCACCAACCGGAGGCTTCCCTCCAAGTCACTCACCACCCTGATTTGGAAATATATCGGCCGTTCCTTCACTGTCACTGGGTCAAAATCCTGGAACTCCCTCCCTCACAGCACTGTGGGTGTACCTACACCTCACAGACAGCAACAGTTTAAGAAGGCAGCTCAACCATCAATTACAGGTGGACTATAAATGCTGGCCTAACCAGTGACACCCACATCCCGTGACCGAAAATATTCCCTGTGGTCACGGGTTCCACATTTTGATCAAGGGGTTTTTCCTGAATTTCCAATTGCATTTATTCGTGACTGGCCTGAATTTTAAGAGTCCTAGTTTTGGCCACCCTCATATGTTGAACCATCTATCCTATCGACCCTCTTCACAGCCGTGAGGGTGTCTATCAGGTTACCCCCCCCCCCCCCCCCAAACCCCCCTCTCCCCCACCCGCCCCACACCTTCTCTTTTCTGGAGGAAAGCACCCCAGTTTGTCCAGTCTGAGTAACAGCCTGGAGACTCTCTGACCTATTTCACCATTTAACGCTGAGGAGTGCCACACTGGTGCGGGGAGTGATGGGGGGGGGGGGGGGGGAAGGGTCGGAGGAAGGGGGAACGCATTGAAACTGAAATTGCCAGCAGGTGGCATCAGAGCGACATGGCTCCAATTGTTTAAAAAAATCCATTTTTTGTATCGTGCCTTTCACAGCCCCTGGACATTGCGAAGAGGTTTTACAGTCAGTAACATACTCCTTGAAGTCGAGCCAATGTTGCAATGCAATCAATGCGTCAGTGAATTCATACACAGCAAGATCCCACAGGCAGCAATGTGATACATTACCAGGGCATCTTTTGTTTTCCAAGTTGACTGAGGGATAAATATTGGCCTGGACGCCGGGGACATTGCCCCTGCAAGGGTTTCGGCAGGTGGAGGGAGGTGGAGAGGTTTTGAGAGGGAATTCCAAAGCTTCAGGCCCAGATGCCTGGAAGCACAGACAACGGAGCGATGGAAATTTGCGATGCACCAGAATGGGAGGAGCGGGGAGATTTCAGAGGGCTGCAGAGTTGATACAGGGATAGGGAGGGTCGCAGCCATGCAGTGATTTGAAAAGAGGATTTTCTTTAAATTGCAGCGTTTTTGGAGAGGCCCTAATAGAACGTAGAACAGTCCAGGCCCTTCGGCCCACGATGCTGTGCCGACCACTTATCCTAATAAAGATCAACCAAACCTACACTCCTTCAATTTACTGCTGTCCATGTGCCTGTCCAAGAGTTGTTTACATGTCCCTAATGACTGACTCCACCACCTCTGCTGGCAATGCATTCCACACACCCACCACTCTCTGTGTAAAGAACCTCCCTCTGACATCTCCCTGAAACCTTCCTCCAATCACCTTAAAATTATGTCCCCTCATGATTGCCATTTCCACCCTGGGGAAAAGTCTCTGGCTATCCACTCTATCCATGCCTCTCATCACCTTGTACACCTCTATCAAGTCACCTCTCTTCCTTCTTCGCTCCAGTGAGAAAAGCCCTGGCTCCCTCAACCATTCTTCATAAGACATTCCCTCCAGTCCAGGCAGCATCCGTGTAAATCTCCTCTGCACCCTCTCCAAAGCATCCGCATCCTTCCTATAATGAGGCGACCAGGATATGCTTTTAGTTGGAATATGGGCATCGGATTGGGAAAAGGAAACATGAAAATGAATGTCTGAGAAGGAGGTTGTCCGATCCATTCGACTATTCAACAAGCAGAGGGCAGCAGAGCGGAGCTGCTGATTGGCTGTTGCTGGGAAAGTTTGCCTCAGTGCATTGCGGTCACTGTATCTAGAAGGTGGTTTGTGGAGGAGCTGTTGTCAAGTGACAGTTAAACCCCAAACACTTCTGCAGTGTTTCCCTCCCTACCTCCTCCTCTAACCAAAATAAAAACAATCACTGTAAGGATCCCAGCCGAGTAAAGATCAAGAGGGAGACTCGAGGGCAGGTAGAAGTAGAAAGAAGTTGAACCGTGACGTCACAGCCTGCAGGTAAGTGATTGGCTGGTGACTGCTAAGTAGTTTTTCTTTTCCCTGAGGTGTTATCGTGCGGGGCACAGTGGTTGCTGAGTGAGTGCTTGCTGAGAAGGTGGGGTAAATTTTTAAAAACTTACTGTTGGGAGTTTCCAGCTGAATCCGGTCGGAGTGAGGACAGAGTGACTGCTGGGCAAGTAGTTAAGACTTAAATTGTTTGCGCAGGCCCATAACAGCTGATTGCTGTTCTCGTGTGGGGCGCAGTGGTTGCTGGTTAAGTGTTTTATTTTTACCTGTATTTAAGTTGGGCAGTTCCTGAACCCTAGACACTACACTTGTAGTGTCCCCCACCCTTCCTCCTCCTTTAACTTAAGGGGGAGAGTGAATAACAGGTAAGCTCTTTCTTTCTTTTTCTTGTTTTATCTAGAGGGGATGTCAGGGAAGGCAGTGCAATGTTCCTCCTGCAGAATGTTTGAGGTGAGGGACGCCGTCAGTGTCTCTGCTGATTTCACTTGTGGGAAGTGCACCCATCTCCAGCTCCTCAGAGACAGCATTAGGGAACTGGAGCTGGAGCTGGATGAACTTCATATAGAACATAGAACATAGAACAGTACAGCACAGAACAGGCCCTTCGGCCCTCAATGTTGTGCCGAGCCCTAAATTCTAAAACAGGAATTTAGGGAGCAGGAGTGTACCGGCAGACAGAAAGGTGGGTTGAAGTGTGTCTACTTCAATGCAAGGAGCATCCGGAATAAGGTAGGTGAACATGGAGTGTGGATTGGTGCTTGGGACTACGTTGTTGTGGCCATTACGGAGACATGGTTAGAACAGGGACAGAAATGGTTGTTGAAGTTCAGGGGTATAGATGTTTCAGTAAGAGTAGGGAAGGTGGTAAAAGAGGTGGAGGAGACGCATTGTTAATCAAGGATAGTTTAACGGCTGCAGAAAGGCAGTTCGAAGGGGATCTGCCTACTGAGGTAATATGGGCCGAAGTTAGAAATAGGAAAGGAGCGGTCAAATTGTTAGGAGTTTTCTATAGGCCCCCAAATAGTAATAGAGATGTGGAGGAAGAAATTGCAAAACAGATTATAGATAGGTGTGGAGGTCTCAGGGTAGTTGTCATGGGTGACTTTAACTTTCCAAATATTGATTGGAACCTCTGTAGGTCGAACAGTTCGGATGGGGCAGCTTTTGTACAGTGTGTGCAGAAGGGTTTCCTGACACAATATGTGGATAGGCCGACAAGAGGGAGGGGGGGGGGGGGGGGCACATTGGATTTGGTACTGGGTAATGAACCGGACCAAGTGTGAGATTTGTTTGTGGGAGAGCACTTTGGAGATAGTGACCACAATTCGGTGTCTTTCACTATTGCAATGGAGAGGGATAGGAACATACGGCAGGGCAAGGTTTATAATTGGGATGGGGTAATTATGATGCGATTAGGCAAGGATTAGGCAGCATAAGATGGGAACAGAAACTGTCGGGGAAAGGCAAAAATGAAAAGTGGAGCTTGTTCAAGGAACAAATACTGCGTGTCCTTGATAGGTATGTCCCTGTCAGGCAGGGAGGAAATGGCTGTGTGAGGGAACCACGGTTCACAAAGGAGGTTGAATGTCTTGTCAAGAGGAAAAAGGAAGAGTATGTAAGGATGAGAAAACAAGGTTCAGTTGGGTCGCTTGAAGGTTACAAGGTAGCAAGGAATAAGCTTAAAAAAAAGGGCTTAAGAGAGCTAGGAGGGGGCATGAGAAGTCCTTGGCGGGTCAGATCAAGGAAAACCCCAAGGGTTTTCACTATTATGTGAGAAATAAAAGAATGACCAGGATGAGGTTAGGGCCGTTCAAGGACAGTCGTGGGAACTTGTGCATGGAGTCAGGAGAAATAGGAGGCGTTGAATGAATACTTTTCTTCAGTGTTCACCAAGGAGAGGGGCCATGTTTTTGAGGATGAGAGTGTGATACAGGCGGGTAGGCTGGAGGTGGTAGATGTTCTGAGGAAGGATGTATTAGCCATTTTGAAAAACCTGAGGGTCGACAAGTCCACTGGGCCAGATGGGATATATCCAAGGATTCTTTGGGAGGCAAGGGATGAGATTGCAGAGCCTTTGGCTTTGATCTTTGGGTCCTCACTGTCCACGGGGATAGTGCCAGAGGACTGGAGAGTGGTGAATGTTGTTCCTCTGTTCAAGAAAGGGAATAGGAATCACCCTGGTAATTATAGGCTAGTTAGTCTTACTTTGGTGGTCGGTAAGTTAATGGAAAAGGTCCTGAAGGATAGAATTTATGACCATTTGGAAAGATGCAGGTTAATATGGGATAGCCAACACGGATTTGTGAAGGGTAGGTCTTGCCTCACAAATTTGAGTGAATTCTTTGAGGAGGCAACAAAGTGTGTAGATGAAGGTAGAGCAGTTAGTGTCGTATACATGGATTTTAGTAAGGCGTTGATAAAGTTCCCCATGGTCGGCTCATGAAGAAAGTAAGGTGGTGTGGGATAGAGGGAAATTTGGCCAATTGGATAAGTAACTGGCTATCACATAGAAGACAGAGGGTGGTGGTGGATGGAAAATTTTCAGACTGGAGACCAGTTACCGCGGTGTACCACAGGGATCAGTGCTGGGTCCTCTGCTATTTGTGATTTTTATCAATGACTTAGGGGAGGGGGCTGAAGGGTGGGTCAGTAAATTTGCTGATGACACCAAGATTGGTGGAGTAGTGGATGAGGTGGAGGGCTGTTGTAGGCTGCAAAGAGACATTGATAGGATGCAGAGCTGCGCTGAAAAGTGGCAGATGGAGTTTAATCCTGATAAGTGTGAGGTGATTAATTTTGGTCGAAAAAATTTGAACGCGGATCGTTGGGTCAACGGCAGGGTTCTGAGGAATGTGGAGGAACAGAGAGATCTTGGGGTTCATGTCCACAGATCTCTGAAGGTTGCCACTCAAGTGGATAGAGCCGTGAAGAAGGCCTATAGTGTGTTAGCGTTTATTAACAGGGAGCTTGGGTTTAAGAGCCGCGGGGCTATGCTGCAACTATACATGACCCTGGTGAGACCACATTTGGAGTATTGTGTGCAGTTCTGGTCACCTCATTATAAGAAGGATGTGGAAGCATTGGAAAGGGTGCACTGGAGATTTACCAGGATGCTGCCTGGTTTGCAGGATAGGTCTTATGAGGAAAGGTTGAGGGAGCTCGGGCTTTTCTCTTTGGAGTGGAGGAGGATGAGAGGCAACTTAATAGAGGTTTATAAGATGATGAGGGGGATAGATAGAGTGGACGTTCAGATACTATTTCCTCGGGTGGATGTAGCTGTTACGAGGGGGCATAACTATAAGGTTCAGGGTGGGGGGTATAGGAGGGATGTCCGAGGTAGGTTCTTTACTCAGAGAGTGGTTAGGGTGTGGAATGGATTGCCTGCTGTGATAGTGGAGTCGGATACTTTAGGAACTTTCGAGCAGTTATTGGATAGGCCCATGGAGCACACCAGAATGACAGGGAGTGGGATAGCTTGATCTTGGTTTCGGACAATGCTCGGCACAACATGGAGGGCCGAAGGGCCTGTTCTGTGCTGTACTGTTCTATGTTCTAACCTAATCTCACTTCACAGCTCCCAGTCTGAATCCCTTTGAATCCTTGTGTCAATTACTTTAAAATTATCCCCACCTCCCGGGTTATCGACCTTGCTGTGCGAGGGAAATAAGTCATTTTCTACTTTGTCCAGGCTGCGTACACTTTTAAAACATCTCCATTAAACCTCCCCTCAGCCTCCTCCATTCCAGAGAAAACAACTCCAGCCTATCCAACCTTTCATCAGGGTTAAAATTCTTCTCATAAAGTTCCTCTACCCCATCTAGTGGAATCACATCCTTCCTGTAATACAGTAAACAAAGCTGTGTGCAGTACTGTAGCTGCGGTCTAACTCGTGTTTTACGTGGCTCTAGCACAACCGTGCTCTTGGGGTGGCACGTTGGCACAGTGGTTAGCACTGTGGCTTCACAGCGCCAGGGTCCCAGGTTCAATTCCCGGCTTGGATCACTGTCTGTGTGGAGTCTGCACGTTCTCCCCGTGTCTGCGTGGGTTTCCTCCGGGTGCTCCGGTTTCCTCCCACAAGTCCTGAAAGACGTGCTTGTTTAGGTGAATTGGACATTCTGAATTCTCCCTCAGTGTACCCGAACAGGCGCCGGAATGTGGCGACTAGGGGCTTCTCACAGTAACTTCATTGCAAAGTAAGCCTACTTGTGACAATAAAGATTATTATTGCTATTATTTTATGCTGCTGCTTGTAGCTACACCTATCAGGAGATCTGCTGTCATGCTATCTCTCTATTCTGTCAAACTCGCACATCCACTTGTTGTAGGATGTTGGGGATACCGTTCAGCATGTCTTAATAAAGCATTCTTAATCGTAAGTTAACTGGATGTATTTATTAACTAACAGACCTATGAACAGATATACATGTAGCGAAGGGTTGAAGCTCGGAGCTGTCTCCGTGCTTGCCTCTGCACACAGCTCTGTCCAACACTAGACTGACCTCTGGGTGTGGGTCATGTGATCTCATTACATCACTACGTGGGCGGTACTGTACTCAGGCCCACGTTAACCCTTGTACTGCACCACTTCTCTGCAACCGCTCTGTGATGTCCATCATCCCGCTGCCCACCCCTTTAGTCTCAGAGAGATCGCTGTATCTTCTCAGATCTGATCAAATGGCCAAAATACCGGCATTTTCTTTTCTGGATGTCACCCTTTTTCTCTTGCCTTTGTCTTCCGATCTCTAAATGGAATTTTAAGCATCAGCAATTCACATCTTAAAGACACCTATTATCTTCCACAGGTTTCCGTGTATTATCCAGGTGTCTGAGGCATGCTGGAAGCTGGTTGGTTTCAGAACAAATGGCTCAAAGAAACTGTCTTGAGTACATTCGATGAACTCATCCTCCAGCACATATTTGCCAATTTGATTAATCCAATCAATATTGGCAGGATTGGCTTATGAAGAGCTATTTAAACTGGACCTGTTTCTCTGGAGTTTCAAAGAAGGTCAGGTGATCTCATTGTGATGAACGTAAGAATTTCAGACGTATTGTATTCTGGGTATTTGATGCAGTAAGGGTTAAAGGTTGGGGTTAGTGTGTGTGCAACTGCTGTAGTCATGTTTTAATAGAATCCTGGTTCAAAGGGCAAATATGTCTTGGGAGCCAGGGGTGCAATTAGGCAATTGCAAAAAGCCTGGGCTAATGCAGTTTTGTTTGGATTAAGGGGGGTTCCCTGTGGAGTTAATTAGATTTCAGCTTGGTAAGATGATGTAGTTATTGGGTGGAGCTAAGGTATCAGCCATGTTTACAGGAAAGCTGTGAGTTAGTTGAAGACGTGAGCAGAAGTCAAGTATCTCAGATCAGTGACAAGATATGGCGGTAGCATTGTCCGTGTGGAGTTTGCACATTCGCCCCGTGTTTGCGTGGGTTTCACCCCCAGAACCTAAAGATGTGCAGGGTGGGTGGATTGGCCACGCTAAATTGCCCCTAATTGGAAAAAATGAATTGGGCACACTAAATGTATAAATAAAATTTTAAAAATATATGTGTCTGTAGACAGATTAGCAGGTTCTTTCCAAGCAGCTCAGAAGAATGCGTGTGTGAGTGGAAACAAACTGGAGAAGCTTCTGAGGGAATAGCTTCAGAGTTGTCTGTCAGAGTTTCTGCATGGTTCTGACAGGACTCAGGTCTTTTCTTTAAAGCAGTGTTGAATTGAATCTTTGTCTCAAAGTAGGCTATCCAAACATCTCTGTAAAGCAGGTATTCATGAGGGCTAACTGTATTAAACAGTGGATTGAGTTTCTTTTTATAAATTTAGAGTACCCAATTATTTTTTTCCAATTAAGGGGCAATTTAACGTGGCCAATCCACCTACCCTGCACATCTTTTGGGTTGTGGGGGCGAAACCCACGCAAACACAGGGAGAATGTGCAAACTCCACACGGACAGTGACCCAGAGCCAGGATCGAACCTGGGACCTCGGCGCCGTGAGGCACAGGGCTAACCCTCTGAGCCACTGTGCTGCCCTAACAGTGGATTGAGTTAAGGGTATTGCATTCACTGTATTGATTAGCATTGTTTAAGGGTTAATTGTAAGCAATTTCCTGGTATGATGTTAAAGATATTTTAACAGCGTGTGAGTAGTAAATTTTGCTTCAATCTCCCATATCCCTATTTTGGGTGGAACCCAGGACACAGGTTTCCTTTCTGCACAGTCCTACAAAATTAGAATAAAATATTGGTGTTTCTGTGCAGCCTCTGAGGCACTGTCAGGCTCTGGTCTGGGATTGTAGTATCATTAAAACCTACAAATGTCTGACAGAAAGTGACAGGTTAGATGAGGATAGAATGTTTACTCTGGGTCATGGGTATATAACTGGGGAGCACAATCTCAGAATAAGGATGAGGCTATTTATCACTGAGATGAGGTGGAGCCTCTTTACAAAGCAGGTGGTAAACCTCTGAAATTCCCACAGGGCTGTGGATGCTGTGGATTGATTTCTGAATACTGATGACATCAAGGGATCAGGGAATAATAATAATAATCTTTATTGTCACATGTAGGCTTACATTACCACTACAATGAGGTTACTGTGAAAAGCCCCCAGTCCCCACATTCCGGCGCCTGTTCGGGTACACGGAGGGAGAATTCAGAATGCCCAATTCACCTAACAGTACTTCTTTCGGGATATGTGGTAGGAAACCGGAGCACCCGGAGGAAACCCACACAGACACGGGAAGAACGTGCAGACTCCGCACAGACAGTGACCCAAGCCAGGAATCGAACCCGGGTCCTGGAATAGCGGGAATAGTGGGAACACCGGCACACAGGTATCTGATTGGTCATGATCTGTTTGAATGGCAGAGAAGGTTCGAGGGGCTGAATGGCCTACTCCTGTTCCGAGGTTCCTATGTACCCCTATGAAGATTGAAATCTCCCACAATTATGGCGGCAGCTTTACAAGCCGCCATTATTCCTCTGTCTCAAGATGAAGCTACTGCCAAGGGGGGTAGGTAGAGGTCATTCCCACCCCATTGGGTTCCATTTCTTAATCCACCCAAACTGATTCTACAATTTGATCCTCTAACCAAGATAGCCTTTCACTCCTGTACTGACCTTCATTAACAGAACTACCCAACCTCCTTCTCACGGTCAACATGCCCCGCAATGATCAGGTCCCAGCTGTGAGCACATTCCAACAATGGAAGTGATCTTCTGTCCAGGATGGGCCACGCGGCGGGGGTGGTGCGTGAGGGGAGTGCTTCCCGCTATGGAGCGTAAAGGAAAACCAGTCGGAAGTTCACCTGTATCCCGTTAACGGTATGCAAATCAGTTTCAGATCGGCCTCCAGTGGCTTTCCTGTCCGCCATGGTGATGGGCGTGAGCGGAAGATTCCGCTGTAATGTCACACCGAAGTGAAGCCGATTTTCGGGCCTTCCGCGGGATGCTCCCCCCCCCCCCCCCCCCCCCCCCCCCACCTCCACCCGTCGGCTATTGATTCCATCGGCACGGGGATGGGAGAATTCCACCCATTGTCTATCTAGATGTCTATATCTATCTATCTAGATATCTATCTAGACGATCTAGATGACGGGACTGGGGGCATTCTGGCCAAGTTTGCCGATGATACAAAGATAGGTGGAGGGGCAGGTAGTATTGAGGAGGTGGGGAGGCTGCAGAAAGATTTAGACAGTTTAGGAGAATGGTCCAAGAAGTGGCTGATGAAATTCAACGTGGGTAAGTGCGAGGTCTTGCACTTTGGAAAAAAGAATAGAGGCATGGACTATTTTCTAAACGGTGACAAAATTCATAATGCTAAAGTGCAAAGGGACTTGGGAGTCCTAGTCCAGGATTCTCTAAAGGTAAACTTGCAGGTTGAGTCCGTAATTAAGAAAGCAAATGTAATGTTGTCATTTATCTCAAGAGGCTTGGAATATAAAAGCAGGGATGTACTTCTGAGGCTTTATAAAGCACTAGTTAGGCCCCATTTAGAATACTGTGAGCAATTTTGGGCCCCACACCTCAGGAAGGACATACTGGCACTGGAGTGGGTCCAGCGGAGATTCACACGGATGATCCCAGGAATGGTAGACCTAACATACGATGAACGTCTGAGGATCGTGGGATTATATTCATTGGAGTTTAGGAGGTTGAGGGGAGATCTAATAGAAACTTACAAGATAATGAATGGCTTAGATAGGATGGACGTAGGGAAGTTGTTTCCATTAGCAGGGGAGACTAGGACGCGGGGGCACAGCCTTAGAATAAAAGGGAGTCACTTTAGAACAGAGATGAGGAGAAATTTCTTCAGCCAGAGAGTGGTAGGTCTGTGGAATTCATTGCCACAGAGGGCGGTGGAGGCCGGGACATTGAGTGTCTTTAAGACAGAAATTGATAAATTCTTGATTTCTCGAGGAATTAAGGGCTATGGGGAGAGAGCGGGTAAATGGAGTTGAAATCAACCATGATTGAATGGTGGAGTGGACTCGATGGGCCGAATGGCCTTACTTCCGCTCCTATGTCTTATGGTCTTATGGTCTTTGGATTCTGATGTAGAGCCTTCATTTCTGCATTATCACCATTTTCCCTCCTCAGATGTCACTTGCAGATGCGTGTGTACACTCTGTCCCTTCCTGCTGTGTGTGTGTGTACACTCTGTCCCTTCCTGCTGTGTGTGTGTGTACACTCTGTCCCTTCCTGCTGTGTGTGTGTGTACACTCTGTCCCTTCCTGCTGTGTGTGTGTGTACACTCTGTCCCTTCCTGCTCTGTGTGTGTGTGTACACTCTGTCCCTTCCTGCTGTGTGTGTGTGTGTACACTCTGTCCCTTCCTGCTGTGTGTGTGTGTACACTCTGTCCCTTCCTGCTGTGTGTGTGTGTACACTCTGTCCCTTCCTGCTCTGTGTGTGTGTGTGTACACTCTGTCCCTTCCTGCTGTGTGTGTGTGTACACTCTGTCCCTTCCTGCTGTGTGTGTGTGTGTACACTCTGTCCCTTCCTGGTCTGTGTGTGTGTGTGTGTACACTCTGTCCCTTCCTGCTGTGTGTGTGTGTGTGTGTACACTCTGTCCCTTCCTGCTCTGTGTGTGTGTGTGTACACTCTGTCCCTTCCTGCTCTGTGTGTGTGTGTGTACACTCTGTCCCTTCCTGCTGTGTGTGTGTGTACACTCTGTCCCTTCCTGCTCTGTGTGTGTGTGTGTACACTCTGTCCCTTCCTGCTGTGTGTGTGTGTACACTCTGTCCCTTCCTGCTCTCTGTGTGTACACTCTGTCCCTTCCTGCTCTGTGTGTGTGTACACTCTGTCCCTTCCTGCTGTGTGTGTGTGTGTACACTCTGTCCCTTCCTGCTCTGTGTGTGTGTGTACACTCTGTCCCTTCCTGCTCTGTGTGTGTGTACACTCTGTCCCTTCCTGCTGTGTGTGTGTGTGTGTGTACACTCTGTCCCTTCCTGCTGTGTGTGTGTGTACACTCTGTCCCTTCCTGCTGTGTGTGTGTGTGTACACTCTGTCCCTTCCTGGTCTGTGTGTGTGTGTGTACACTCTGTCCCTTCCTGCTCTGTGTGTGTGTGTGTACACTCTGTCCCTTCCTGCTCTGTGTGTGTGTGTGTACACTCTGTCCCTTCCTGCTGTGTGTGTGTGTACACTCTGTCCCTTCCTGCTGTGTGTGTGTGTGTACACTCTGTCCCTTCCTGCTGTGTGTGTGTGTGTACACTCTGTCCCTTCCTGCTCTGTGTGTGTGTGTACACTCTGTCCCTTCCTGCTGTGTGTGTGTGTGTGTACACTCTGTCCCTTCCTGCTCTGTGTGTGTGTGTACACTCTGTCCCTTCCTGCTGTGTGTGTGTGTGTGTACACTCTGTCCCTTCCTGCTGTGTGTGTGTGTGTGTACACTCTGTCCCTTCCTGCTCTGTGTGTGTGTGTACACTCTGTCCCTTCCTGCTGTGTGTGTCTGTGTGTACACTCTGTCCCTTCCTGCTGTGTGTGTGTGTACACTCTGTCCCTTCCTGCTGTGTGTGTGTGTACACTCTGTCCCTTCCTGCTCTGTGTGTGTGTGTGTACACTCTGTCCCTTCCTGCTGTGTGTGTGTGTGTGTGTACACTCTGTCCCTTCCTGCTGTGTGTGTGTGTGTACACTCTGTCCCTTCCTGCTCTGTGTGTGTGTGTACACTCTGTCCCTTCCTGCTGTGTGTATGTGTACACTCTGTCCCTTCCTGCTCTGTGTGTGTGTGTGTACACTCTGTCCCTTCCTGCTGTGTGTGTGTGTGTGTGTACACTCTGTCCCTTCCTGCTGTGTGTGTGTGTGTACACTCTGTCCCTTCCTGCTGTGTGTGTGTGTACACTCTGTCCCTTCCTGCTGTGTGTGTGTGTACACTCTGTCCCTTCCTGCTGTGTGTGTGTGTGTGTGTGTGTACACTCTGTCCCTTCCTGCTGTGTGTGTGTGTACACTCTGTCCCTTCCTGTCACATCCTGTTTATCATTACCCACACTGATACCTGCACTGCTGCTGTGGTGAATGTGATTCACACCAGATTATAATCTGTATATATATATGTGTCTATATTGTAAGTGCAGTTGCACTATCTGACCTCCAGGGGAGTAGCTCTGGGAATGCTCGAGAGTTGTACTGGGCTCCTCCCTTGTCTCCGCCCAGGACTCCTCCCCCGGGAGCTGCTGTATAAAGATCAGTGCCACAGGGTCAGCCGGCCAGTTCACCGAAAGTTCAACGGCTAAAAGTCTGGCTCTGTTGTAAGTATATTAAAACCGCTATTCTAATCCTACAAGCATGTGTCCGTAGAATTGTTGGTTCCAACAATTTAATATACTTAGGAAACAGTCGAAGAAATCATGGAAGCAGCCCTAGCTAAGGAAATTTTTTCCCACTGGCTGAGATGTTTTAAAGCCTACCTGGCAGAAGCCAGCATTGCCAGAACAACGGAGGAACAAAACCTCAGCCTACTGCACGCGAGGGAAAGCCACAGAATCTCCACACAGATAAATCCGGCCGGTTCTTACACCGCAGCGCTGGCAATATTGGACAAAATGTACGTTAGGCCCATTAACGAGGTTTATGCACGCCACGTGTTTACGACTCGCCGTCAGCGGCCTACAGAAACGCTAGCCGAGTTTATAAGGGAATTGAACAATCTTTCCAATGACTGTAATTATCAAGCCGTTACCGTGGCTGAACATAGGGATCTTGCTGTGCGGGACGTTTTCGTAACGGGCCTTAGGTCTAACTATGTGCGCCAAAGACTGCTAGAAAAGGGGGCCCAGGACTGAGACACTACTGTGGAGGCTGCTACCACTATGGAAGTTTCCTTCCGCAGCCTCACGTCGTTTCCCGCGGACCCCGCGACCTCATCGTGGACCCCCGACCAACAGTCCCCCCAGGCCTGTGCCGCATGGCCCCCCAGCTACCGCGCTGCCAAAGCCAGTTACTCTGCTGCTCCAGCCAGCTACTCGGCTGCTCCAGCCAGCTACTCTGCTGCCCCAGCCAGTTACTCTGCTGCCCCAGCCAGCTACTCAGCTGCCCCAGCCAGTTACTCTGCTGCCCCAGCCAGTTACTCAGCTGCTCCAGCCAGCTACTCAGCTGCCCCAGCCAGCTACTCTGCTGCCCCAGCCAGCTACTCAGCTGCCCCAGCCAGTTACTCAGCTGCCCCAGCCAGTTACTCTGCTGCCCCAGCCAGCTACTCAGCTGCCCCAGCCAGTTACTCTGCTGCTCCAGCCAGCTACTCGGCTGCTCCAGCCAGTTACTCTGCTGCCCCAGCCAGCTACTCAGCTGCCCCAGCCAGTTACTCAGCTGCCCCAGCCAGTTACTCTGCTGCCCCAGCCAGCTACTCAGCTGCCCCAGCCAGTTACTCAGCTGCCCCAGCCAGTTACTCTGCTGCCCCAGCCAGTTACTCTGCGGCCCCAGCCAGTTACTCAGCTGCCCCAGCCAGTTACTCTGCTGCCCCAGCCAGTTACTCTGCTGCCCCAGCCAGTTACTCTGCTGCCCCAGCCAGTTACTCTGCTGCTCCAGCCAGTTACTCTGCTGCTCCAGCCAGCTACTCGGCTGCCCCAGCCAGCTACTCTGCTGCCCCAGCCAGTTACTCTGCTGCCCCAGCCAGTTACTCTGCTGCTCCAGCCAGTTACTCTGCTGCCCCAGCCAGTTACTCAGCTGCCCCAGCCAGCTACTCTGCTGCCCCAGCCAGCTACTCGGCTGCCCCAGCCAGTTACTCTGCTGCCCCAGCCAGCTACTCTGCTGCTCCAGCCAGTTACTCTGCTGCCCCAGCCAGCTACTCTGCTGCCCCAGCCAGTTACTCTGCTGCCCCAGCCAGTTACTCTGCTGCCCCAGCCAGTTACTCGGCTGCTCCAGCCAGCTACTCTGCTGCCCCAGCCAGTTACTCTGCTGCCCCAGCCAGTTACTCTGCTGCCCCAGCCAGTTACTCGGCTGCTCCAGCCAGCTACTCTGCTGCCCCAGCCAGTTACTCTGCTGCCCCAGCCAGTTACTCTGCTGCCCCAGCCAGTTACTCTGCTGCCCCAGCCAGTTACTCTGCTGCCCCAGCCAGTTACTCTGCTGCTCCAGCCAGCTACTCTGCTGCCCCAGCCTGCCATTTCTGTGGCCAAAGCCAGCACCCGCGGCAGCACTGCCCAGCCTGATCCGCGACCTGCAGCAGCTGCGGGAAGAAAGGCCACTATGCCAGAGTGTGCCTCGCGAAAAGGGCCCCAGTTTGTAACTCCCCTGCAGAGAGAACAAATCGCTCCCAGCACCAGTGGGCCCGCGGGGCCCGAAACGCTGAGGCCTATGCCCCGACTCCGCCCCCTCCCGCCACGTGCGACTCATGGGGGCCGCCATCTTCCTTGCCGCTCACCACGTGGGTTTCATGGGCCCCATCTGCATCGGCATGCTCAGAAAGCTAATCGGAAAAATACGACTTCCCCGGGCACTCACCACGCAGCCCGTAACTCAACGCGGTCACCCTGGATCAATCCCGCCCCAAGCACCTACGAAGTTCGATGGCGGAGGTCCAGATCAACGGGTACAGCACGCCATGCCTCTTTGACTCCGGGAGCACCGAGAGCTTTATACACCCAGAGCTGGTAAGATGCTGTTCGCTTTCTATTTTTCCGGTGAGCCAAACTATCACCCTCGCTTCGGGCTCCCACTCAGTCCAAATCCAAGGACGCACCGTCGCTACGCTCACAATTCGAGGCGCTAGCTATTCTAAATTTAAACTTTATGTCCTGCCCGACCTCCGCGCGCCACTCTTATTAGGCCTGGATTTCCAGTGCAACCTCAAGAGCCTCACCCTCAGCTTCGGCAGGCCCCTGCCCCCACTCGCTATCTGCAGCCTAACCATGCTGCGCATCTCCCCCCCTCCTCTCTTCGCCAATCTCACTCCAGATTGCAAACCAGTAGCTACTCGCAGCAGGCGATACAGCCTATAGGATAGGGTCTTTATCCGATCGGAGGTCCGACGGCTGCTCAGTGAGGGGATCATAGAGGCCAGTAATAGTCCCTGGAGAGCTCAGGTGGTGGTCGTCAAGACCGGGAAAAATTTCACATGGTCGTCGATTATAGCCAGACCATAAATCGCGTTACGCTCCTAGACGCGTATCCCCTCCCCAGAATTGCAGACATGGTTAATCAGATGGCTCAATATCGGCTATTTTCCACGGTGCATCTGAAGTCTGCATACCACCAGCTCCCAATCCGCCCGGAAGACCGCCACTACACGGCGTTCGAGGCCGATAGCCACCTCTTCCATTTCCTCCGGGTCCCTTTCGGCGTCACTAACGGGGTTTCGGTGTTCCAACGAGCAATGGACCGAATGGTAGACCAGTACGGGCTGCGGGCCACGTTTCCGTATCTGGACAATGTTACCATCTGCGGCTATGACCAGCAGGACCACGACGCCAACCTCCACTGTTTTCTCCAAACGGCACAGAAATTAAATCTCACTTATAACAAGGAGAAATGCGTTTTCCGCACAAACAGACTGGCCATCCTCGGCTACGTCGTGGAGAACGGAGTCCTGGGCCCAGACCCGGACCGCATGCACCCCCTCTTAGAACTCCCCCTCCCTCATTGCCCCAAGGCCCTTAAACGGTGCTTGGGGTTCTTTTCATACTACGCCCAGTGGGTCCCTCAATATGCGGACAAAGCCCGCCCACTCTTTAAGGCCACACGATTTCCCCTGTCTGCTGAGGCGCGCCAGGCCTTCAGCTGCATCAAGAAGGACATCGCCAAAGCAGCCACGCGGGCGGTGGATGAATCCACTCCCTTTCAGGTTGAGAGCGACGCCTCAGAGGTAGCTCTAGCAGCCACTTTAAATCAGGCAGGGAGGCCCGTTGCATTTTTCTCCCGTACCCTCTCCGCTTCAGAACTCCGACACTCCTCAGTCGAGAAGGAAGCACAAGCCATCGTGGAGGCTGTTCGTCACTGGAGGCACTACCTCGCAGGTAGGAGGTTCACCCTCATCACCGACCAACGATCGGTTGCCTTTATGTTTGACAACTCACAAAGGCGCAAAATAAAAAATGACAAAATCCTTCGGTGGAGGATCGAACTCTCCACCTATAGTTACGATATTAAATATCGACCGGGGAAGCTCAACGAGCCCTCGGATGCCCTATCCCGCGGGACATGCGCCAGTGCACAGATCAGCCGTCTGAAAGCCATCCACGTTGACCTCTGCCATCCAGGGGTCACCCGGCTCGCCCACTATATCAGAGCCCGAAACCTGCCTTTCTACAACGAGGAGGTAAAAGCGGTCACCAGAGACTGCCCGATCTGTGCGGAGTGCAAACCACACTTCTGTAGACCAGACAGGGCCCACCTGGTCAAGGCTTCTAGGCCCTTTGAACGCCTTGCGATCGATTTCAAAGGGCCACTCCCCTCCACCAACAAGAACATTTATTTCCTCAACATCATCGACGAGTTCTCCCGATTCCTTTTTGCCATTCCAGGCCCTGATATGACCTCCCACACAGTCATTAGGGCCCTGCATAGTGTCTTCACCCTGTTCGGTTTCCCCAGCTACGTACACAGCGACCGAGGTTCGTCCTTTATGAGTGACGAGCTGCATCAGTATCTGCTCGACAAGGGCATCGCCTCGAGCAGGACTACCAGCTACAACCCCAGGGGGAACGGCCAGGTGAAGAGGGAGAACGCGACGGTCTGGAAGACCGTCCTACTGACCCTACGGTCTAGAAAACTCCAAGTCTCCCAGTGGCAAGACGTCCTCCCAGACGCGCTCCACGCTATCAGATCCCTCCTCTGTACAGCTACAAATCAAACCCCTCACGAGCGACTCTTCATTTTTTCTAGGGGCACTACCACGGGAGTCTCACTTCCGGCGTGGCTGAGGACACCAGGCCCGGTCCTCCTGAGGAAGCACGTCAGGGGGCACAAAACTGACCCCCTTGTTGAAAAGGTGCGCCTCCTCCATTCCAACCCCCAGTACGCATTTGTGGAGTTCCCGGACGGTCGCCAGGACACAGTTTCCCTTCGGGACCTGCGATCCAGCCCCCCCTACCCCCACTGAGGAACCCCTCATCCCGTTCCCTATGCTGCCGCCCCCTCGCGCCCCGATTCCGCAAGCTCACCCCACCGGTTCCACGCGCCAGAACCAGCCCGCCCCCAGTCTCCGGTCGAGCCAGAGGTGTATAAAGTTCGGACGAGACCCGCCCCGGAGTCTGCCATCGTACCCCAGCTCTCAACACCCACCCAGCCACCGCAAGAGGCTGCAACCCCGGTGCTCTGCAGATCGAAAAGAATAATTCGTCCACCGGACAGACTAACTCTGTGAGCCACCACCCCCGCTGCACTCGATTTTTTTCACAGGGGGTGAATGTGGTGAATGTGATTCACACCGGATTATAATATGTATATACATGTGTCTATATTGTAAGTGCAGTTGCACTACCTGACCTCCAGGGGGAGTAGCTCTGGGAATGCTCGAGAGTTGTTCTGGGCTCCTCCCTTGGCTCCGTCCAGGACTCCTCCCCTGGGAGCTGCTGTATAAAGATCAGTGCCACAGGGTCAGCCGGCTAGTTCACCGAAAGTTCAACGGCTAACAGGCTGGCTCTGTTGTAAGTATATTAAAACCGCTATTCTAATCCTACAAGCACGTGTCCGTAGAATTGTTGGTTCCAATAACTGCCTTGTCCTTTCTCTTCAAGCGTCCAAATATCTCCTCACATGAATATGCCCCTCCTGCCTGAACTGTTCAGCCCCCCCGACACCCCTTCTTCATCCCATCCCATCAACATATTGCTTCCTCCTTCCGTGTGTTTATCCGGATTCCTCTTCAATCCAACTACACCGATCAGCTCAACCAGTCCCTGGGGTAGTGGGCTCCACGGCCTCACCAGCACTCACCCCCCTCCCCCTTTCCCGGGTAATGAGCGTCTCTGAAAAATTTGACTGGGTTTTTAACCAGCTTAAATTTCCAACCCCTGGTTCTGTCAACCTTCATAAGCGGGAACACCTTCCCAGCATCGACCGGATCGGGCTCTTCAGAACCTTACCTTCCTCCATCGGGGGTCAACCACCGCCCCCCCCCCCCCTCCCCTCCCCTCCCCCCCCCCCCCCCCCCCCCCCCACCCCCCCCCCCCCCCAATCTTCTCTGATGTGGAGGGAAACCATCCCGGTGTGCCCACTCTTTCCTCAACGCCCTGTTAACCTGATCGACCCGCTTTAACCTGTCCCCAGCACCATGTCCAGTGCCTCCAGACCCTTTGTCCATCACTGAGATCAGAGACTGTGTGTGTGGCGTCGGACTCTGACATGTCAGATACATGGAGTGAGGGCCTTTGAGTGGCATTTCTGTCTCATTTGAATGCAGCTCCTGTCCCAAAGATGGATCAATATTTACATATTAAGAAGCACCCTCAATCAGGCCTCCGCTAACAATCACACCGTTAATCTCAATACCTTTCTAATGACTATTGACCCACCGTCAACAGAAAGAGCACAATTCCTGGTGTGGTGGGGGTGACGGGCGGTGGAGGGGTAAGGATTTACATGTGTCAGTGTGGGATGCGGGAATATTGGAGAAACACACTCGCTCACAGCTTGATTTCAATTTCCATTACATCCAGTTAATTGAATATATGTTTTTTTTTAAATCCCCAACAGATAACTTTCTTGTCCAAAAAAGTGTTTTAATCTTTGAATTGAATATCGACTAGCCCACAGTTCCAACCCATCTCCCTGGGCTCCTGATGTTAATTTAGTTTTTAAAGTTAATTTGTTGGTCTGATTGTTCGGAGCGAAGAGCAGAACAAATTGAGCTCGCAGCAGCTGGCTGCAGTTGCACTATCTGAACACTGGAGGGCAGAAAGGGGCAGCATTGGGTTGAGCCCAACTCTTAACGCAGTCCCCTCTCTTTTTTAATCATCCCTTCCTCCCCAGCTTTTCCCTCCTCTGCTTCCTTCTCTCTCTTCTTTCTCGCCTCCCTACTTTCTTCTCTGCCTCCTTCCTTTCTTCCCTCTTCTCTCCGTGCACCTGTCCCTCTACTCTCTTCGCTGCCTCCTTCCTTTCTTCCCTCTTCTCTCCGTGCACCTGTCCCTCTTCTCCCTCCTCTCCCCTCTAATCCCAATTCTCCTCCCAGCGCACTCAATGCCAGGTGCTGGAGCTGGGGTAGTGAGGGCCAGCAGGCAGTGCCTCTTTCTGTATGTACTCAGAGAGAGCAGTTCCCAGGAGGAGCACGTGCACACTCCACATTGTACTGCCGTGTTCTTCAAAGTCGGGGGTGCGGCCCACGGGTGGGTCGCGGGCGGGTGTCGGGAGGGGGGGGGTCGCGGAGCCGTTGTCCGCGGCGCTCCCGATCGCGCAAATCCCCGCGCAGCGGCCGACTTTTCATATGCCGGCTGTAAGCGGCCGCAAATATGTTTTTAAAAAAATTTGGCCACAATGCGCATGCGCGCACGATGATCGGTGCCGATAATGGAGAACGCATGCGCAGTGCAGCTGCTATTTTTTTAAACGGTTGCAGTTTTTTGTTTTACAAGTTGAGTGGTTTTTATTCATTTATTTTATTCATTTAATTTTCATTTTTTTCATTTATTTTATTCATTTTTTTTACAAGTTCGGGGGGGGGTTTATTTGATAAAACTTTACAGGAAAACAATTCAGAACTTTGGACAGATGGAGACTCCATACTTTCCGACACCGGAAGGGCTTCACCTTCATCCAACAGGTTCCATTGGAGGAGTGAGTACCAGGGCCAAAGGGACCCAAAACCATTTCCTCCATTTTTCTCAGCAGCTAACAAGGTAAGAGAAGATGGTGGGTTGCTCAGGTCGGCTGGCGTGGGTCGCTCAGGTCGGCTGGTGTGGGTCGCTCAGGTCGGCTGGCGTGGGTCGCTCAGGTCGGCGGGCGTGGGTCGCTCAGGTCGGCTGGCGTGGGTCGCTCAGGTCGGCTGGAGTGGGTCGCTCAGGTCGGCTGGCGTGGGTCGCTCAGGTCGGCGGGCGTGGGTTGCTCAGGTCGGCTGGCGTGGGTCGCTCAGGTCGGCTGGCGTGGGTCGCTCAGGTCGGCGGGCGTGGGTCGCTCAGGTCGGCTGGCGTGGGTCGCTCAGGTCGGCCGGCGTGGGTCGCTCAGGTCGGCTGGCGTGGGTCGCGAAGGTCGGCTGGCGTGGGTCGCTCAGGTCGGCTGGCGTGGGTCGTGAAGGTCGGCCGGGTGGTATAAATGGGTCCCCGGAAAAAAAAGTTTGAAGAACACTGTCGTACTGCACCTTGTTGGCAAACCAATGGCTCCCAGGATTTACACCTGCCCAGCAAGACTCCACAGCGGCTGATTAAAACCTGCACTGCCTGAACAAGCTGTCGCCCACCCTTCATTCCTGACACTCATCTGCATTAATTCATCACATGTATTTATAATCTATAGAAACAACTTGGATGGAGGGTATGATAACCAAATTTGCAGATGACACTGAGATAGTTGGGACAGTAAATTGCAATTAGGAAATAAGACATTGAGAAATGCATATAGATAGGTTAGTTGGCAGATGGAGTTAAACGTGGATAAGTGTGTTATCCATTTTGGTCGGAAAAATAGAAAGAAAATTTATTATCTGAATAGTAATGAGAAACCTCAGAGTGCTTCGGTGCGGGGAATCTGGGTGTTATTGTGCACAAATCGCAGAAAGTTAGTATGCAGGTGCAGCAGGTAATAAGGAAGACAAACGGAATTTTGGCGTTTATAACTAAAGCGATAGAGAATAAAAGTAAGAAAGTGTTGCTGCAACTGTACAAAGCATTGCTGAGACCTCACCTGGAGTATTCCACCTAGTCTAATCCCACTCTCCCCTCACTCCCTGCACCCTTTAATATCCCACCCACTCTAATCCCACTCTCCCCTCACTCCCTGCACCCTTTAATATCCCACCCAGTCGAATCCCACTCTCCCCTCACTCCCCGCACCCTTTAATATCCCACCTAGTCTAATCCCACTCTCCCCTCACTCCCCGCACCCTTTAATATCCCACCCAGTCTAATCCCACTCCCAATCACTCCCCGCACCCTTTAATATCCCATCCAGTCTAATCCCACTCTCCCCTCACTCCCCGCACCCTTTAATATCCCACCCAGCCTAATCCCACTCTCCCCTCACTCCCCACACCCTTTAATATCCCACCCAGTCTAATCCCACTCTCCCCTCACTCCCCGCACCCTTTAATATCCCACCTAGTCTAATCCCACTCTCCCCTCACTCCCTGCACCCTTTAATATCCCATCCAGCCTAATCCCACTCTCCCCCTCACCCTTTAATATCCCACCCAGTCTAATCCCACTCTCCCCCTCACCCTTTAATATCCCACCCAGTCTAATCCCACTCTCCCCTCACCCCCCACACCCTTTAATATCCCACCCAGTCAAATCCCACTCTCTCCTCACTCCCCACACCCTTTAATATCCCACCCAGTCTAATCCCACTCTCCCCTCACTCCCCACACCCTTTAATATCCCATCCAGTCTAATCCCACTCTCCCCCTCACTCCCCACACCCTTTAATATCCCACCCAGTCTAATCCCCCTCACTCCCCGCACCCTTTAATATCCCACCCAGTCTAATCCCACTCTCCCCTCATTCCCCACACCCATTAATATCCCACCCAGTCTAATCCCATTCTCCCCTCACTCCCCGCACCCTTTAATATCCCACCCAGTCTAATCCCACTCCCCCCCTCACTCCCCACACCCTCAATATCCCACCCAGTCTAATCCCACTCTCCCCCTCACTCCCCACACCCTTTAATATCCCACCCAGTCTAATCCCACTCTCCCCCTCACTCCCCACACCCTTTAATATCCCACCCAGTCTAACCCCACTCACCCCTCACTCCCTGCGCCCTTTAATATCACACCCAGTCTAATCCCACTCTCCCCCTCACTCCCTGCGCCCTTTAATATCCCACCCAGTCTAATCCCAAACCCCCTCACTCCCCGCACCCTTTAATATCCCACCCAGTCTAACCCCACTCTCCCCCTCACTCCCCACACCCTTTAATATCCCACCCAGTCTAATCCCGCTCCCCCCTCACTACCCACACCCTTTAATATCCCACCCAGCCTAATCCCACTCCCCCCCTCACTCCCCACACCCTTTAATATCCCACCCAGTCTAACCCCACTCTCCTCCTCACTGCCCACACCCTTTAATATCCCACCCAGTCTAATCCCACTCTCCCCTCACTCCCCGCACCCTTTAATATGCCACCCAGCCTAATCCCACTCTCCCCCTCACTCCACACACCCTTTAATATCCCACCCAGTCTAATCCCACTCTCCACTCACTCCCTGCACCCTTTAATATACCACCCAGCCTAATCCCACTCTCCCCTCACTCCCCGCACCCTTTAATATCCCACCCAGTCTAATCCCACTCTCCCCCCCTCACTCCCCACACCCTTTAATATCCCACCCAGTCTAACCCCACTCTCCCCTCATTCCCCACACCCTTTAATATCCCACCTAGTCTAATCCCACTCTCCCCTCACTCCCTGCACCCTTTAATATCCCACCCAGTCTAATCCCACTCTCCCCCTCACTCCCCGCACCCTTTAATATCCCACCCAGTCTAATCCCACACTCCCCCCTCACTCCCCGCACCCTTTAATATCCCACCCAGTCTAATCCCACTCTCCCCTCACTCCCCACACCCTTTAATATCCCACCCAGTCTAATCCCACTCCCCCTCACTCCCCACACCCTTTAATATCCCATCCAGTCTAACCCCACTCTCCCCCTCACTCTCCGCACCCTTTAATATCCCACCCAGTCTAATCCCACACTCCCCCCTCACTCCCCGCACCCTTTAATATCCCACGCAGTCTAATCCCACTCTCTACGGACCCTTTAATATCCCACCCAGCCCAATCTTACTCTTCCCCCACACTCACTGCACCCTCTAATATTCCACCCAGTCTAATCCCACTCTCCCCTCACTCCCCGCACCCTTTAATATCCCACTCAGTCTAATCCCACTCTCCCCTCATTCCCCACACCCTTTAATATCCCACCCAGTCTAATCCCACTCTCCCCCTCACTCACTGCAACCTTTAATATCCCACCCAGTCTAATCCCACACTCCCCCTCACTCACTGCAACCTTTAATCTCCCACCCAGTCTAATCCCACTCTCCCATAAGACCATAAAGCATAGGAGCAGAATTAGGCCACTCGGCCCATCGTGTCTGCTATTCAATCATGGCTGATATTTTTCTCATCCCCATTGTCCTGCCTTCTCCCCTTAGCCCCTGATCCCCTTATTAACCAAGAACATATCCACCTCTCTCTTCAAGACACTCAGTGATTTGGCCTCCACAGCCTTCTGCGGCAAAGAGTTCCACAGATTCACCACCCTCTGGCTGAAGAAATTCCGCCTCATCTCTGTTTTAAAGGATTGTCCCTTTAGTCTGAGATGATGTCCTCTGGTTCTAGTTTTTCCTACAAGTGGAACCATCCTCTCCATATCCACTCTATCCCGGCCTCGCAGTATCCTGTAAGTTTCAATACGATCCCCCCTCATCCTTCTAAACTCCAACGAGTGCAGACCCAGAATTCTCAACCATTCCTCATACGACAAGCTCTTCATTCCAAGGACTATTCTTATGAACCTCCTCTGGACCCTTTCCAAGGCCAGCACATCCTTCCTTAGATACGGGGCCCAAAACTGCTCACAATAGTCCAAATGGGGTCTGACCAGAGCCTTATACAGCCTCAGAAGTACATCCCTGGTCTTGTATTCTAGCCCTCTTGACATGAATGCTAACATTGCATTTGCCTTCTTAACTGCCGGCTGAACCTGCACGTTAACCCTAGGAGAATCGTGAACAAGGACTCCCAAGTCCCTTTGTGCTTCTGATTTCCGAAGCATTTCCCCATTTAGAAAATAGTCCATGCCTCTATTCCTCCTTCCAAAGTGCATAACCTCACACTTCTCCACATTGTATTTCATTTGCCACTTCACTGCCCACTCTCCTAGCTTGTCCAAATCCTTCTGCACCCCCCCCCCCCCCCCCCCCCCCGCTTCCTCAATGTTACCTGTCTCTCTCTACCGATCTTTGTATCAGGAGGGGTTGCTGCGAGGGTCTGTGATAGCCAGGAGCCCCCATTCTCCTCCGCTATGGGGTTTAAAGCAATGGGAAGCCTAAACAGCGGATTAACAACAGATGACCATGACCTCACCAATCAGCTTCACTAGTTAGTGATGTACGCTCCCATCCGTGGGCATTCTGCACCACGTGGGTGCCAGGTAACCCTTCACCTTCCATTGCTTCAACCTCAGGAAGTGGCAACATGACTTTTTGCATCGTCCACCAGAGGACGCTGTTTCCCAACATACTGGAATATTGTTCCAACGTGGTCTTGGCTTTCTATCGAGCACTCAACACATTAAACACCCAAAACATTCACACAGGTTAAATGGACACAGGGACAGGTGGAGGAGAGTTTAAATGGACACAGGGACAGGAGGAGGAGAGTTCATTGTTTATTCATTCACGGGATGTGGGTGTCCATCGTGAGGCCAGAAGTTATTGTTTGTGGCTAAGTGCCCCTGTGTGAAAGTGGTGTGAAGCTGCCAGAAGGGAATGTCCCGCTGGGCCATTTCGGAGTCAGCCACATTGCTGTGGCTCTGGAATCACATGAAGGCCAGATCGGGGGAACGGCGGCAGATTTCCTTCCCTAAAGTGACAGTGTTGCAACAAGCTGCGTTTATATAGCACCTCAAATGTGTTTAAATGTCCCAAAGTGTTTCACAGGAGCATTTCGTAGAACCGTAGAAAATTTACAGCGCAGAAGGAGGCCACTCGGCCCATCTTGTTCATGCCAGCCCGAGGACACCCAGGTGCCCTTTCTAATCCCACCCTCCTGCGCCCGGTCCTTGGCCCTGTAGCTTACAGCACTCAAGGTGCAGATTCAGGTACTTTTTAAAAGAGTTTAGGGTCTCTGCCTCCATCACCAACTCGGGCAGCGAATTCCAGACTCCCACTACCCTCTGCGTAAAAACGTTCTTCCTCCTGTCCCCTCTACACCTTCTGAGTCTTATCTTGAATCGATGACACTGATCCACACAGGGAGATTTTAGGTCAGGTGACCAGAAGCCATGGTTTGAAGGAGCATTTTAAAGATGAAAGGGAGGTGGAGAGGTTTAGGGAGGGCGATGCCGGGATTGCAGTCCAAGGGACGGCCGACTGCGGTGGGGCGATTGGAATCGGGGATGCTCAAGGGGCCAGAATTGGAGAACAGCAGACGTCTCGGAGAGCTGTGTAGCTGGAGGCGGTTACAGAGATAGCGAGGGGCGAGGTTATTGGGGCAGGGAATCTGAAAACAGGGATGAAAATGTTCAGGTCGAAGTGTTGCTGGACCAGCAGCTAGTGTAGGTCAGCAGGCAGAGGGGGGACAGGGGAAACGGGGCTTGGGGCAGGATGGAGACCAGCCAGGAGTGCAGTGGAATAGTCGGGTCCGGGTGTAACAAAGACATCAATGAGGGGTTCAACGGTACAGGAGCTGCGGAATAAATTGCTTGGAGCTGGGTAGGACATGGGAGATGACACACGCAGAGGGAGCACGGATGTGAAGACAGAACTATCACTGTTTTGTGTGGGTGTAATCACAAGATCCTGTCACTTTTGGCAGCACCCCTGCGGCCCGTTACCCAAGCTAAGGGGGACGATTCTCCAATATTGGGCCCAAGAGTTTGCGCCGTCGAAAACGACGTTGCGTTTCACGACGGCGCGGACCGGGCCCGGTTAGGTACGATTCTGGCCCCCACAATGGGGCCAGCACGGCGCTGGAGCGGTTCACGCCGCTCCAGCCTCCTCTCACAGTGCCCATCTAGCGCCACACCAACCCGCGCATGCACAGTTGGGCCGCACCGCCCAGCGCATGCGCAGGGGACTTCTTTAGCCCGCCGGCCGCCACTCAAGGTGGAGTCGGTGTTCCTGGGCCGGCCGTGCCAGAAAGTAAGGCCGGAGGGGGAGAGGCCGGCCCGCCGATCGGTAGGCCCCCCCCCCCCTCCCCGGGGACGGAGCCTCCCCTCCCCCCCCCCCTCACAGGCCGCCCCCCCGACCCTTCGCTCAGATTTCCCGCCGGCAGTGACCAGGGGTGAACGGCGCCAGCGGGACTCTGTCGTATCGGAGCAGCCGCTCGGCACCATCCAGGCCGGAGAATCAGCGGCCCCGCCGATTCCCGCGGCCGGCACCGTGCCAAACGCACCGGCGCAAATGCTGCCGATTCTCCGCACCTCCGGGAATTGTGCACCGGCGCCATGGCGCGGTTACAGCGATTCTCCGGCCCGGCAAGGGTCTCGGAGAATCGCTCCCAAGGTGCGAAAGGGCAGGTTTAATTGCAGCAACATTCCACTGCCTTGTGAAAGAATTCAACCGCCACTCCCGGGATTAACCAGCAGATGGCAGGAGAGTCACACCCAGACTTCACACTCAGTATAATGAGGAACAAATTAGATAAATGATTGCGATTTCCCTCTCTCCCTCTGTCATTGTCACTGTCCTTGCCACGATCGGAATTCAGATGTTCTATTGTTTCCACAGGCCAAATAATCCAATGCACACAGACGCTACAGTATATTACTGAGGGAGTGCTGCACTGTCAGAGGGTCAGTACTGAGGGAGTGCCGCACGGTCAGAGGGTCAGTACTGAGGGAGTGCCGACTATCAGAGGGTCAGTGCTGAGGGAGTGCTGCACTGTCAGAGGGTCAGTACTGAGGGAGTGCTGCACTGTCAGAGGGTCAGTACTGAGGGAGTGCCGCACTGTCAGAGAGTCAGTACTGAGGGAGTGCCGCACTGTCAGAGGGTCAGTACTGAGGGAGTGCCGCACTGCCAGAGGGTCAGTACTGAGGCAGTGCTGCACTGTCAGAGGGTCAGTACTGAGGGAGTGCCGCACGGTCAGAGGGTCAGTACTGAGGGAGTGCTGCACTGTCAGAGGGTCAGTACTGAGGGAGTGCTGCACTGTCAGAGGGTCAGTAATGAGGGAGTGCTGCACTGTCAGAGGGTCAGTACTGAGGGAGTGCCGCACTGTCAGAGGGTCAGTACTGAGGGAGTGCCGCACTGTCAGAGGGTCAGTACTGAGGGAGTGCTGCACAGTCAGAGGGTCAGTGCTGAGGGAGTGCTGCACTGTCAGAGGGTCAGTACTGAGGGAGTTCTGCACTGTCAGAGGGTCAGTACTGAGGGAGTGCTGCACTGTCAGAGGGTCAGTACTGAGGGAGTGCTGCACTGTCAGAGGGTCAGTACTGAGGGAGTGCCGCACTGTCAGAGGGTCAGTACTGAGGGAGTGCTGCACTGTCAGAGAGTCAGTACTGAGGGAGTGTCGCACTGTCAGAGGGTCAGTACTGAGGGAGTGCTGCACGGTCAGAGGGTCAGTCCTGAGGGAGTGCCGCACTGTCAGAGGGTCAGTACTGAGGGAGTGCCGCACTGTCAGAGGGTCAGTACTGAGGGAGTGCTGCACTGTCAGAGGGTATGTAGTGGGGGAGTGCCGCACTGTCAGAGGGTCAGTACTGAGGGAGTGCTGCACTGTCAGAGGGTCAGTACTGAGGGAGTGCTGCACAGTCAGAGGGTCAGTGCTGAGGGAGTGCTACACTGTCAGAGGGTCAGTACTGAGGGAGTGCCGCACTGTCAGAGGGTCAGTACTGAGGGAGTGCTGCACTGTCAGAGGGTCAGTACTGAGGGAGTGCTGCACTGCCAGAGGGTCAGTACTGAGGGAGTGCTGCACTGTCAGAGGGTCAGTACTGAGTGGGTGTCAGTGCGGTATCTAAGTTACTCTGTATCTCAACCTGTGCTGTATATTTTTGGGGCTGTTTGTTTGGCAGGGAGCTGGTGCTGGATGCCCTCGGGTGTTTGAGGTGCCGGAGTTGCAGGCGGGGCGGGTGTGGGTGTTTTATCCTTCGCCTCGCTGATTGCTCGCAGGCAGGTACTGCCGGAGTGGAGATGGACCTCTGGGTGACTGTGGGACCTCTTGGAAAGTTTTATTTGGAGAAAGTTAAATACTTGCTGAGGGGGTAAGATGGCAACCGTTTGTTATGCATTTTAAAGAGTTGGTCCCTGCCAGCTATTTGGGGGGGGGGGGGGGGGGGGGGAGCTGGGGCTGTTTTGGTTTTGCGTTATGTTTTTGTATTTCTGTGTGGGGGCAGCACGGTAGCACAGTGGTTAGCACTGCTGCTTCACAGTGCCTGGGTCCCTATTCGATTCCTGGCTTGGGTCACTGTCTGTGCGGAGTCTGCACGTTTCCCCCGAGTCTGCCTGGGTTTCCTCCGGGTGCTCCGGTTTCCTCCCACAAATCCCGAAAGACGTGCTTGTTAGGTGAATTGGACATTCTGAATTCTCCCTCTCTGTGTACCCGAACAGATGCCGGAATGTGGGGACTAGGGGATTTTCACAGTAATTTCATTGCAGTGTTAATGTAAGCCTACTTGTGACAATAAAGATGCAAATTATTATAATATAAAATTGTTCAATAAAATATTTACAAATAAAGCCTCTGCTATACTAGCACCAGATTGTTTGATGGGGACACTGTGGAGGGAGCTTTACTCTGTATCTAACCCCGTGCTGTACCTGTCCTGGGAGTGTTTGATGGGGACAGTGTAGAGGGAGCTTTACTCTGTATCTCACCCCGTGCTGTACCTGTCCTGGGAGTGTTTGATGGGGACAGTGTAGAGAGAGCTTTACTCTGTATCTAACCCCGTGCTGTACCTGTCCTGGGAGTGTTTGATGGGGACAGTGTAGAGGGAGCATTACTCTGTATCTAACCCCATGCTGTACCTGTCCTGGGAGTGTTTGATGGAGACAGTGAGGGAGCTTTACTCTGTATATAACCCTGTGCTGTACCTGTCCTGGGAGTGTTTGATGGGGACAGTGTAGAGGGAGCATTACTCTGTATCTAACCCCGTGCTGTACCTGTCCTGGGAGTGTTTGATGGGGACAGTGTAGAGGGAGCTTTACTCTGTATATAACCCCGTGCTGTACCTGTCCTGGGAGTGTTTGATGGGGACAGTGTAGAGGGAGCTTTACTCTGTATCTAACCCCGTGCTGTACCTGTCCTGGGAGTGTTTGATGGGGACAGTGTAGAGGGAGCTTTACTCTGTATATAACCCCGTGCTGTACCTGTCCTGGGAGTGTTTGATGGGGACAGTGTAGAGGGAGCTTTACTCTGTATTCAACCCCGTGCTGTACCTGTCCTGGGAGTGTTTGATGCGGACAGTGTAGAGGGAGCTTTACTCTGTATCTAACCCCGTGCTGTACCTGTCCTGGGAGTGTTTGATGGGGACCGTGTGGAGGGAGCTTTACTCTGTATCTAACCCCGTGCTGATGGGGAAAATGTAGAATCATAGAATTTACAGTGCAGAAGGAGGCCATTTGGCCCATCAAGTCTGCATCAGCCCTTGGAAAGAGCAGCCTACTTAGGCCCTCACTTCCACCCCATCCCCGTCACCCAATAACCCCTCCTAACCTTTTTGGAGACTGAGGGAAATTTCGCCTGCCTAAGCCACCTAACCTAACCTTTGGACTGTGGGAGGACTGTGGGAGGAAACCGGAGCACCCGGAGGAAACCCACCCAGACACGAGGAGACTCCGCACAGACAGTGATCGAAGCCGGGAATCGAACCCGGGACAGTGGAGCTGTAAAGCGACAGTGCTAACCACTGTGCTACCATGCTGCCCATTTAGAGGGAGCTTCACTTTCTGTGTAACAAAGGGGAAATCGTCATTTGTGATTTGTAGATCATTATGGTCTGGGTCATTCCACTGACATCGATCAGCTGATCATGAGTTGTTGGAAGATTGGGTTGAATAAGCTGTAACTTTCAGAATTCACCTCAAACTGGCTGGGGTTCCCGCAACAACACTCTGTCACTCCCTATTCCCCCTCTCCGTTCACTTCTCCATCCTGCCACTCTCCATCTCCCCATACCCCCCTCACCCCCATTAGGGGCAGCAGGGTAGCATGGTGGTTAGCATAAATGCTTCACAGCTCCAGGGTCCCAGGTTCGATTCCCGGCTGGGTCACTGTCTGTGTGGAGTCTGCACGTCCTCCCCCTGTGTGCGTGGGTTTCCTCCGGGTGCTCCGGTTTCCTCCCACAGTCCAAAGATGTGCGGGTTAGGTGGATTGGCCATGCTAAATTGCCCGTAGTGTTAAAAGTAAGGTTAAGGGGGGGGTTGTTCAGTTACCGGTATAGGGTGGATACGTGGGTTTGAGTAGGGTGATCATGGCTCGGCACAACATTGAGGGCCGAAGGGCCTGTTCTGTGCTGTACTGTTCTATGTTCTATGTTCTACCCTCTCACCCCCACACATCCCCCTCACCCCCACACACACACCCTCACCCCCACACACCCCCTCACCCCCACACACCCCCTCACCCCCACACACACCCTCACCCCCACACACCCTCACCCACTCACCCCCACAGACCCCCTCACCCCCACACACCCCTCACCCCCACAAACCACCTCACCCCCACACACCCTCACCCCCACACACCCCCCTCACCCCCACACACCCCCTCACCCCCACACACCCCCCTCACCCCCAAACAGCCCCCTCACCCCCAAACACCCCCCTCACCCCCACACCCCCCTCACCCCCACACACACCCCTCACCCCCACACACACCCCTCACCCCCACACACACCCCTCACCCCCACACACCCCCCTCACCCCCATACACACCCTCACCGCCACTCCCTCACACCCACACACCCTTAACCCCACACATCCCTCACCCCCACACCCTCACACCCCCACTCCCTCACCCCACACACCCCTCACCCCCACACCCTCACACCCCCACTCCCTCACCCCACACACCCCTCACCCCCACACCCTCACACCCACACACCGTTAACCCCATACTCCCATCTACACCCACACACATTCCTCAACAACACACATTCCTCACCCCCACACCCCTTCACCCCCACACACACCCTCACCACCACACACCCCCTCAGCCCCGGCACCCCCTCACAGCAAAACACCACACACCCGCCCCACCCACACACGCACACTCTCACCCCCATGCCACGCTCACGCCCTCACCCCCACACCCCTCACCCCTACACACACCCTCGCCTCCTCCTCCCCACACACGCCCTCACTCTCACACACCAACCCCCACCACACATCCATGACTTCTCAGTCTGCAACCCAGTCCTTGGGCAAAATTCTCCCCTACCCGGCGGGGTGGGGGGTCCCGGCGTAGCGGAGTGGTGCCAACCACTCCGGCGTCGGGCCTCCCCAAAGGTTCGGAATTCTCCGCACCTTTAGGGGCTAGGCCCGCGCCGGAGTGGCTCCCGTTCCGCCGACTGGCGCGAATGGCCTTTGGCGCCCCGCCGATTGGCATCGGGGCTGGCCGAAAGGCCTTTGCTGGTTGGCATGAGTCTGCGTATGCGCGGTGGGAGATTCTCTTCCGCCTCCGCCATGGTGGAGGCGGCAAAAGAAAAAGAGTGCCCCCACGGCACAGGCTCGCCCGCCGATTGGTGGGCCCCGTTCACAGGCCAGGCCACTGTGAGGGCACCCCCCGGGGTCAGATCGCCCCGCACCCCCCCCCCCAGGACCCCGGGGCCCACTCCCGCCGCCTGCTCCCGCCGGCACAGAGGTGGTTTGAACCACGTCGGCGGGAGAGGGCTGACAGCGGCAGGAGAATCGACGTGGGGGCCTGCCGGGTGGCGGAGAATTCCAGCCACGGGTAGGGCGGGATTTACGCCGCCTGGGCGATTACCCGACCCAGCGGGGGGTCAGAGAATTCCGCCCCTTAAATCCACAGCTCTGTGTGAAATGTTCTTCTGTCATTATTCCTAATCTCTAGGTGCTGCATAGGGCCCACATGACTGGGACGAGGATGAGTAGGTTCTTTGGGGGTGAAGATAGGTGTGTCAGGTGCTCGGGGAGTCCAGCGAACCATGCCCATATGTTCTGGGCATGCCCGGCACTGGAGGAGTTCTGGAAGGGGGTGGCGAGGACGGTGTCAAGGGTGGTGGGATCCAGGGTCAAGCCAGGATGGGGTCTCGCGATCTTTGGGGTTGGGGTAGAGCCGGGAGTGCAGGAGGCGAAAGAGGCCGGTGTGCTGGCCTTTGCGTCCCTAGTAGCCCGGCGGAGGGTCTTGCTACAGTGGAAGGACGCGAGGCCCCCAAGCATGGAGACCTGGATCAATGACATGGCGGGTTTCATTAAGCTTGAGAAGGTCAAATTCGCCCTGAGAGGATCGGTGCAAGGGTTCTTTAAACGGTGGCAACCTTTCCTCGACTTTCTGGCTCAACGATAGGGTACTGGGACAGTAGCAGCAGCAACCCGGGGGGGGGGGGGGGGGGGGGGGGGGGGGGGGGGGGGGGGGGGGGGGGGGGGGACGTTGATTATGTTGGCTTATTTTATTTAAATTTGATTTATTAAATTTTAATTTATGGTTAAGTTCTCTTGGTGGGGGGGGGTGGGGGGAGTGTGATACATGTGATGTTACGGTATGGGGGGAATCGTGGGTGTTATGGGGCTGTTAGTTGCATATTACTGCTTGTTGCTATACTTGTTATATTTTTATATTTTCTGTAAAAAATTCCAATAAAAATTATTTAAAAAAAAAATTATTCCTAATCTCTGACATTTACTCAGAGAAGTATCGAATGACACGGAGCTGAAGAAGCCCATTCGGCCCACCTTTCCTGTGCTGTAATTTGGATGGAGTTAACCATTTATTTCCACTCAACTGCTCCAAGGGCAGGCAGCGGTGTCATGCTAATGTCGCTGGACCAGGAAGGCACGCCTGGGACAGGGGTTCAAATCCCCCCCCCCCCCCCCCCCCCACCCCCGCCCGGCAGCTGGTGGAATTTGAATTCAATTGATCAAACCTGGTAATGATGACCATGAAACTATCACCAATTGTTGTAAAAACCCATCTGGATGACTAATATCCCTTGGGAAAGGAAATCTTCAGTGCTTCCCTGGTCTGGCCTTCCTGTGACTGCAGACCACAGCAATGTGGTTTATACTGAAATTGTCAAGCTAACCACTCAGACCAAGGCCAGGGGACACGAACACCCTACGAAGGAATAAAGGAGAATGAATGGTTCCAATGGACCTAATTAGCCCACCCTTTCAGGAAATGCAGCAACTTTCTTCTTACATTTATAGAATCATAGAATCTACCGTGCAGAAGGAGGCCATTCAGCCCATCGAGTCTGTACCGGCCTTTGGAAAGTGCACTCTTCTTAAGCCCCGCCTCCACCCTATCCCCGTAACCCCAACTAAACCTTTTTTTGGACACTAAGGGGCAATTGATCGTGGCCAACCCACCTACCCTGCACATCTTTGGACTGTGGGAGGAAACCGGAGCACCCGGAGGAAACCCACGCAGACACGGGGAGAACACGCAGACTCCCCAGGAATCAAACCTGGGACCCTGGAGCTGTGAAGCAACAATGCTAACCACTGTGCTACCTGCCATCTCTCCTTAAGTCCTTTTGCAAATCACCTTAGATCTGTGTCCTCTAGTCCCAACCCAATGAAAACAGTGAACTGAGGGCGGACTCGCAGGATCGCAGCACTTGTACTTCCTGATGGGGGCGGAGCCAAGGGCGGAGCCCTGTACATGCTCCTCATCTCCCCCTGTGGGCAGAGCCGTGCAATGGCTCACAGACAGAACCCACAGGGACACAGTAATGTACAGTGTGAATTTATACTGGTTACACATTCACCACAGGAGATTTACCAGGATGCTTCCTGGTTTGCAGGATAGGTTTTATGAGGAAAGGTTGAGGGAGCTCGGGCTTTTCTCTTTGGAGCGGAGGAGGATGAGAGGCGACTTGATAGAGGTTTATCAGATGATGAGGGGGATAGATAGAGTGGACGTTCAGAGACTATTTCCTCGGGTGGATGTAGCTGTTACAAGGGGGCATAACTATAAGGTTCAGGGTGGGAGATATAGGAGGGATGTCCGAGGTAGGTTCTTTACTCAGAGAGTGGTTAGGGTGTGGAATGGACTGCCTGCTGTGATAGTGGAGACGGACACTTTAGGAACTTTCAAGCGGTTATTGGATAGGCACACGGAGCGCACCAGAATGACAGGGAGTGGGGTAGCTTGACCTGGGTTTCGGACAATGCTCGGCACAACATCGAGGGCCGAAGGGCCTGTTCTGTGCTGTACTGTTCTAAGGGTTCTGTCAGCTGAACAGCCTCTCAATTTCCCCCAGCTGCCACCTTCAGAGGTTTATGTCACACTCACCCCCCAGACTTTAACATTTTAGCACTCAGCTCATTGGTCACTCCTTTCAAAAACGTGTCGCATCACACTGCCCAGGTTAAAGTTCAGAAAGTATGTCGTATCTGTGGCCCCTCGTTCTTTACCCCTACTCCTGCCCCCCCTTCAATCAGGCCGAATAAAGGACAATTCTGGGCCTGGTTTTGATACTCAGCGCTGGTGACACTCCCACACAATGAAAGACACCGCCCGTACCAACCCCCCCCCACCCCACACACACACACATCCTGCCACTTGAGTGGGAGCCAGTCCGTCTCCATAGAAACATACCTCAGGAGAGAATAACAAATGATTCAGGTGGGTGAGGGTTGAGGAGACAGCGCTAAGCGTTGGCAAGGATGCGGTCTCCTTGTCGCTCAGAATACAACACATCACCTTTCAGGCCTCATTGCAAAGTGAGGCCCAAATGCTATTTTGTTCCATCTACATAATTAGAAGCAAGGGAATTCTGCCAGATGCCCAGGTTTAACAATGTCACCTGATTGAATTTTTACACACATCAAACACTGCGGCTCTACATCAATCTCGTCAATGCATTGTCCCATCATTCAACTTAAAATTCCCCAGTCGGCGACGATGGGATGCGGTGTTGGGAGGGAATGGGTTATTCAGATCTCTCGCATTCTTGGGATGTCCCCAAGTGCTTCACAACCTGCTCTGGGTTGTGAACACAGGCGTAACGTAGGAAACATGGCACCAACTTGCTTCATAGAAACATACCATCCCAGCACTCTCTGCCAACCTGTCATTCTGCAAATATACGCTACTCCAAAACACCGCTCCCCTCATCCCCACTCACACGGAGTTCACTCACCACACCTGTGCTCCCAGACTGGCATTTGGCACTTGTCCGACAACACCTCCATCCTCACCCTTATTTTCAAATTCCCCCATGTCCCCCCCCCCCCCCCCCCCACTCCCCCCCCCCCCCCCCTCCCCCCCCGATCTCTTCCAGCCCCCACCGGCCTCAATGCATACTCCGAGATCACGGCTCCCCTCAAATCCTTGCCCCCTCGGCATTTCCCAATTTCAATCGCTCCGCCTATCGTGGCCGCGTGTCTTCAGCTGCCTGAAGCATAAACTCGGAATCACACCCAAACCTCCTCCCATTTCTCCCTCGCCTTGTCCAGCTAGGTATTGCCCTCCTTGGCAGTCGCCCGTGCATGTCACCACAGTTCCCTTTCCCCAGGATGTCCGCATCAGCAGGTCCTCGAGCAGTGATTGTGGTGGTGGTCGTGGGGACGTCCTGGCTCCCTTCGTGGAGGTTTTTGAGTTGCAGGTACATTTCGCCCCGTCAGCTGAAATCTTTCTGTCAGCTCTTCGAGTGTTGTTAACCCATTGTTGGTGTAGAAATCCCTAACTGTCAGTGTCCCCCTGTCCTGTCTCCACCTTTTGAAGGTGGCATCTGTGGTCACCGATGTGAACCTGTGGTTGTTTCTGACGGGGCCCTTGTCGGATATTTTGGTTAGTCCGAAGCTTTGTCGCAGTTGGTTCCACGACCAGAGTGTTGCTATCACCACTGGGCTGGTTGAATATTTATTAGATGGGGATGGGAGTGCGCAGTGGCTAGGGCCCAAAGGGAAGTCCCTCTGCAAGAGCCCGCCTCCATGAACACCCAATCGGCTTCTGGCTCCTTTACCCATCCCCTTTACTCCAGGCATTTTCAAAGTTGGTGGGTCGCGGGCGAGCGTCGGGAGGGCCGCGGAGCCGTCGGTCAGGGCGCTCCCGATTTTAACAGTGCCGGCTGCGAGCGACCATACAAAAAGACTGCAGCCGCACTGCGTCTGCATGCCCACTTATTGGTGTGCATGCGCCAAACTCTGCCCGATGAGCGGGCACGCATGCGCAATGCGGCCGCATTTTAAAAATATGGCCGCAGCCTTTTTGAAGGCCGCTCACAGCCGGCATTGTTAAAAGGCAGCTGCAGAAAGTTCGGGGAGAATGATGTGATTGGTCGCTTTCTGAACTTTGATGCTGTTGAAGTGGAAGTCTCTGACTCCAAGAATGGTCAAGATCTGGGTTTTGGATTTAAGATTGAGAAAGGCAGTCTCGCTGACAGAGCCTTATTCCCGCATGTTCTGTGCCACAATTGTGCTGTGGAGCTTAACTTTGGACAGATGGAGACGCCATACTTTCCGACACCGGAAGGCTTCACCTTCATCCAACAGGTTCCATTGGAGGAGTGTGTACGAGGGCCAAAGGGACCCAAAACCATTACCTCCATTTTTATCAGCAGCAAACAAGGTAAGAGAAAATGATGGGTTGCGCAGGTCGGCCGGTCGGTAAGAATGGGTCCCCAGAAAAATAGTTTAAGAAACATTGCTTTACTCTCTCTGTGGTTGCCGCCCAATGGTAATATTGCAGGTTTGTGATGGCTAGGCCCCCCCCCCCCCCCCCCTCCCCACCATGGAACTCGTTCTCTGCCGTACTCTCTTCGGGACTCTGGCTGATTCAGGCATCTGCTGCCAATCACCTTGGGACATTTGTTATTACGATAGGGACCCGGTGTTGTTGCCGCTGCACAAGTTCCCACTTTGTGGATCTGAGACCTGTTGCGCCGAAGGGGATGAGCGTTGGGCCAGTAAAGCACAGGCAGAGGAGGCGAGCCAGAGAGAATCCACCTCAGTTGGTGAGAGACACGGGAATATCATTTAAACGACAGAAAGAAAATAATATTTTTTCTTTCAGTGACTGGCAGCGTGACAGCTCTCCCTCTGCAGCCCACGAGCCCAGCAGTACTTATATATCATCCACTACCCCCCCCCCCCCCATCCCTAATCTTTCTGCTCTGTTATCAACAACTGCCAGTAGGGATGCAGAGGATACCAATTAATTAACTGCATTAATTATCAAAGTTCCCGCATCGTAGCTCATAACTAATTCACTGGCTTCGGTCTCCTTGAAAAATATGGCACCTATCAAACCGCACCATATGCCTTATAGTTAGGCTTCAATCTGTGATCAGGCCTCAATGTACCAGTTACCATAGCAACTGATGTAAAGTTCATGTCTTACATTCTAACTGGCTGATTTGCTTTCATTAATTTTCATTCCTTATTTAATTTGCAGCTGAAGGCACACAACCGACACTCAGGCGATGTGTTTAAAGTCGTGTTGTGCAGTTGGAACACAGAAAGTGTAACCCCTGTAATTACAGAGAGATTATTTCTCTCAGTCATTCAGTACGAGGTGCGTCTGCAACATCACTGTCAACACAGCAGTTACCTGCTCTCCTTCGCACTCTCTCTCTTTCTTTAAGTTGTTATTTTTCTCCCGGATTTTCCTCAGGGTGCTGCTCAGGATGGTGCTCCGAGGGCCGGGGCAGCGTTCCTGCATCTTGCCCCGTGTAAAGGGACAGCAACTCTGAAACTAAACATTGGTTATCAACGGGCTGGTCAGACATGGAGTCGCATGCCCAGAGTCGAAGCCAATACTGTCCTCAGTTTCTCACACACACTTGCACCATTGTACAATCACACACACGCACACTCATGTATAATCATACACTCACACTCATGTACAATCATACACATTCATGTACAATCACACACTCATACTCGTGTACAATTACACACACTCACACTCATGTACAATCATACACATTTGTGTACAATCACACACACGCACACTCATGTACAATCACACACACCCATGTACAATCGCACACACTCACACTCATCCTAATCACTATCAACCAACTGTGCGTTTCCCTTTATGTCTGCCAATTTTAACTAACATGTTTCATGGCCATATTCTGAAGTTCAAACTCTCTCCCTTTATCTTTTTCCCTGATCTGTATCTCCCTTTCTCTTTCTTTTTGTTCTGCTAGGGCTATTCTTTCTTTTCTCCTTTCGTCTCTCTCTTTTTCTTTGCCCTCTCTATCTCTTTCTCTCCGTCTTTCTTTTCCCTCTCTCTCTTTCATATTCAAGCTGCTTTAATCCTTTCTCATGTTCCATTTGTTTAAGTTGTAACTGATTTTTTTGCCATTTCCAGTGAGTCAAACTGTATCTCAGGCAACTTTAAATGCTTAACCACCGCCATAATTACCTCATCTTTTCGCATTTTGTCAGGCAATGTTACCTATAATGTTTTTGCCAAATCTAACAGTCTGCTTTTAGTCTCTGTCTGTATGGTAGTGCGTGTGACCGTCTCCACCCCCAAAAACTTCAGAGCCTCTGAAAGAGCCATTGTCCACAACACACTCCCTATTAAAACTGGAATACTACACCTGAAAAGCAACCACAATATGCTCACCCCTCACTGTCTTTAAGTTCACAAAGCCAATCCAATAGATAGACTTTTATCTTGGACGAGCCCCCAATTTGTTATGGGCCAGGGTTTAGAGAACCCCAAAGTGTATCATGGAGTTCACCTGACCCACAACTTTTAATAGATTATGGAATAGGGAGCACACGGCCCACTCTACAGGTGTGGTACAGCAGAAATGGAAAAGTATTTTTTAAAGCAAAACAATGTTTATTCTATGAACTTGAATTAACCTTTTTAAAACATACAGTGAACATCTTAGCAACCATCAATTCAAATACAACCCCAAAGAATACAACACTACGAAATCCTTAATAACTTCCCAAACAAACATCCAGAAGACAAAATGAATCCTTTGCACAGAAAGACATCAGGCTTAACTTCACAGAACAGTTACCACGTTGAAATCAGCAAATGGACATTCATGAGCTTGCAGAGATTCACACACATCCTGCTGTTATTGCATCTTCTCCAAAACTAAAATCAAACCAAACCCACCCAGCAGCAAAAAGCCTAAAGCGAAAGTAAAATGCTGACAGTGAATCATCAGATACCAGAAGGGTGATTGGACAATTGACTCCATTGCCCAGGGCAACTATCAAAGGATTCTGGAAGGATGTACCTTGGGTGCAGGTATGGAAACTGTCCCAGTACCTCAAGGTGTTTTGTTTCATCTGGGAGATGGTGGTGAGGGCAAGTCAGGTGGTCGCTACATCGGGAAACCTGGCCAGTGGTTTTGAAGGAGGATTTTGGTTAAAAAAACAGAAGGTCAATGAGAGTGGTTTTCTGAAGTACAGTCACCGTTGTTGGAAACACAACAGTTTTCACACAGCAAGATCCCACTGACTGCAATGAGGCCAATGGGCAGATAATGATTTTCTTTAGTGATGTTGGCTGAAGGATAATTATCGGCTCGGGCACTGGAGGGAACTCCCATGCTCCACTTCAAAATCCTGGCCATGGAATCTTTCTGCTCAGGTGAGAGGGCAGCTGGGACCTCACATGCAAAAGGTGGCACCTGCAACAGTCCAGCACTCCCCCAGTACTGCACCAGCATGGACCAGGGGCTCAAATCACTGGATTGGAACTTTGTACCCACAACCTTCAGACTCAGAGGCGAGACTGCGACCCATTGACCATAAGACCGTAAGACATAGGAGCAGAATTAGGCCACTCGGCCCATCGAGTCTGCTCCACCATTCAATCATGGTTGATATTTTTCCCATCTCCATAACCCCGATCCCCTTATTAATCAACAACCTATCTATCTCTGTCTTAAAGACACTCAGTGATTTGGCCTCCACAGCCTTCTGCGGCAAACAGTTCCACAGATTCACCACCCTCTGGCTGAAGAAATTCCTCCTCATCTCTGTTTTAAAGGATCGTCCCTTTAGTCTGAGATAGTGTCCTCTGGTTCTAGTTTTTCCTATAAGTGGAATCATCATCTCTACGTCCACTCTGTCCAGGCCTCGCAGTATCCTGTAAGTTTCAAGAAGATCCCCCCTCATCCTTCTAAACTCCAACGAGAACAGACCCAGAGTCCTCAACCGTTCCTCATGAAACAAGCTGTTCATTCCAGGGATCATTCTTGTGAACTTCCTCTGGACCCTTTCCAAGACCAGCACATCCTCCCTTCGATATGGGACCCAAAACTGCTCACAATACTCCAAGTGGGGTCTGACATGAATGAGGGTATTCTAGCCCTCTCAACATGAATGCTGACATTGCATTTGTCTTCTTAACTGCCGACTGAACCTGCACGTTAACCTTAAGAGAATCGTGAACAAGGACTCCCAAGTCCCTTTGTGCTTCTGATTTCCTAAGCATCTTCCCATTTAGAAAATAGTCTATGCCTAAATTCCTCCTTCCAAATTGCGTACCCTCATAGTTTTCCACATTGTATTTCATTTGCCACTTCATTGCCCACTCTCCTAACTTGTCCAAATCCTTCTGCAGCCCCCTTGCTTCCTCAATACTATCTGTCCCTCTACAGATCTTTGTATCATCTGCAAACTTAGCAACAGGGCCGTCAGTACCTTCTTCCAGATCATTAATGTATATTGTAAAAAGTTGTGGTCCCAGCACAGACCCCTGAGGCACACCACTAGTCACTGGCTGCCATCCTGAAAAAGACCCTTTTATCCCCACTCTCTGCCTTCTGCCAGTCAGCCAATCCTCTATCCATGCCAGGATCTTACCATTAACACCACGGGCTCTTAACTTATTTTTTAGAATTTAGAATTTACAGAATTTACAGTGCAGGAGGCCATTCGGCCCATCTGCACCGGCTCTTGGAAAGAGCACCCTACCCAAAGTCAACACCGCCACCCTATCCCCATAACCCAGTAACCCCACCCAACACTAAGGGCAATTTTGGACACCAAGAGCAATTTTATCCAGGGCCAATCCACCTAACCTGCACATCTTTGGACCGTGGGAAGAAACCGGAGCACATGGAGGAAACCCACGCACACACTGGGAGGATGTGCAGACTCCGCACAGACAGTGACCCAAGCCGGAATCGAACCTGGGACCCTGGAGCTGTGAAGCGGTTGTGCTATCCACAATGCTACCGTGCTGCCCCTCCTATCCGGCACCTTATCAAAAGCCTTCCGGAAATCTATATAAATCATGTCCACTGGTTCTCCTTTGTCTAATGTCCTTGTTACCTCCTCAAAGAACTCTAACAGATTTGTCAGACATGACCTCCCTTTGACAAAACCGTGCTGACTCAGTCCCATTTTACCATGCACTTCCAAGTACTCCGCAATCTCATCTTTAATAACGGACTCTAAAATCTTACCAATGACCGAAGTCAGGCTAACCGGCCTATAATTTCCCGTCTTCTGCCTCCCTCCCTTCTTAAACAGTGGTGTTACATTAGCCACCTTCCAGTCCTCTGGGACCCTTTCTGACTCCAGTGATTCCAGAAAGATCACCACCAATGCCTCCACAATCTCCTCAGCTATCTCTTTTAGAACCCTGGAGTGTAGTCCATCCGGTCCAGGTGACTTATCCATCTTCAGACCTTTCAGTTTACCCAGAACCTTCTCATTAGTGATGGTCTCTCACCTCTGCACTCACCTCTGCCCCCTGGTTCTCCTGGAGCTCTGGCATCCCACTTGTGTCTTCCACCGTGAAGACTGATGCAAAGCAATTATTCAGTTTGACTGCCATTTCTTTGTTTCCTATTATTACTTCTCCAGCCACGTTTTCCAGTGGTCCAATGTCTATTTTTGCCTCTCTCTTACCTTTTATGTATTGAAAAAAAAACTCTTCCTATCTTCCTTTATATTATTAGCTAGCTTGCACTCATACTTCATCTTCTTTTTTTCCCACTTATTGCTTTTTTAGTTGTCCTCTGCTCGCTTTGAAAGGCTTCCCAATCTTCTGGCTTCCCACTAATCCTCGCCACTTTGTATACTTTTTCCTCAGCCTTTATGCTGTCCTTGACTTCCCTCGTCAGCCATGGATGCCTTGTCCTCCCCTTCGCATGTTTCCTCCTCCTTGGGATGAATTTCTGTTGGGCCTCCCGAATAACCCCCCAAAACTCCTGCCATTGCTGTTCCACTGGCTTCCCTGCTAGGCTCCCCTTCCAATCAACTCTAGCCAGCTCCTCCCTCATGTCTTTGTAGTTACCCTTATTTAATTGTAATACCGTTACATCTGATTGCAGCTTCTCCCTCTCAAACTGCAGGGTAAATTCTATCATATCGTGGTCACTGCTCCCTAAGTGTTCCTTCACCATAAGATCCCGAATCAAGTCTGCCTCATTACACATCACCAAATCCAGAATTGCCTATTCCCCAGTAGGCTCTGTCACAAGCTGCTCCAAAGAAAATCTCTTAAACATTCCACAAATTCCTTTTCTTGGGATCCACTGCCAACCTGATTTTCCGAGTCCACGTGAATATTGAAATCACCCATGATTATTGTGATATTGCCTTTTTTACATGCTTTCTCTATCTCCTGATTTATTTTCTGCCCCACATCCTGGCTACTGCTAGGGGGCCTGTACATAACTCCCATCAGGGTCTTTTTACCTTTGCGATTTCTCAACTCTACCCAGCTCACTCAGCTAAATCGATGGCTTTTAAAGTAGATCAAGCAGGCCAGCAGCACGGTTTGATTCCCGTACCAGCCTCCCATGACAGGCGCCGGAATGTGGCGACTAGGGGCTTTTCACAGTAACTTCATTGAAGCCTACTCGTGAGAATAAGCGATTTTCATTTCATTTTCATTTCAGAGAGTCTATGCATTCTGATTCTATATCGCTCCTTGCTATCGAGTTAACTTCATTCCTTACTAACAATGCAACCCCGCCCCCGTTGCCATCTTCCTGACCTTTCGATAGGACATATATCCTTGGATATTTAGATCCCAGCCCTGATCACCTTGCAGCCACATCTCTGTCATGCCCACAACATCGTACCGGCCAATTTCAATGTGCCCAACAAGCTCATTTACCTTGTTCCATATACTGCACGAGTTTAGGTACAACACCCTCAATCCTGCATTGGCCACCTCCCTTTTCACACTTGTCACCTTTTTTGCCCTGCCTGAGGGTGATGTTGTTCTCTTATTTTTCTTCTCTATTGCACCTTCAGTTATTACACCTTCTAAGCTAACACTCTGGTACCACCACCCCCCCCCCCCCCCCCCCCCCCCCCCGTCATATTAGTTGAAATCCTCCCGAGTGACACGAGCAAATCTCCCAGCCAGGATATTGGTGGCCCCCGAGTTAAGATGCAACCCGTCCTTCTTGTACAGGTCGCACCTGCCCCGGAGGAGATCCCAATGGTCCAGAAATCTGAAACCGTCCTCCCTACGCCACTGGTTTAGCCTATCCGGGGAAAACAACAGCAGCCAGAACAGTGGCACCACAACTGGCTCTGTTGCTCAGCAGGGGAGGGCAAAGTGCAGGAGAGCGATAGTTATAGCAGAATCTATAGTAAGGGGCACAGATAGGTGCTTCTTTGGAAGTGAAAGAAACTCCAGGATGGTGTGTTGCCTCCCTGGTGCCTGGGTCAAGGATGTCTCTGACGAATGCAGGACATCCTGAAGGGGGAGGGTGAACAGCCAGAGGTCATAGTCCACATAGGTACTAACGACATAGTATTATAGAATTTACAGTGCAGGAGGCCATTCGGCCCATTGAGTCTGCACTGGCTCTTGGAAAGAGCTGCCCACCTAAGCCCACGCCTCCACCCTATCCCATAACCCAGCAACCCCACCTAACCTAAGGGCAATTTATCACGGCCAGTCCACCTAACCTGCACGTCTTTGGACTGTGGGGGGAAACCGGAGCCCCCGGAGGAAACCCACGCACACTCGGGGAGAACGTGCAGACTCCGCACAGACAGTGACCCAAGCCGCAAATCGAACCCGGGTCCCTGGAGCTGTTAAGCAACAGTGCTAGCCACTGGGCTACCGTGCCGCCCATTTAATGGAAGAATGTAAGAGGAACTGGGTTATGAGTATTTTTTTCTTTATTCCTTCATGGGATGTGGGTGTCGCTGGCTGGGCCAGCATTTACTGCCCATCTCTAACTGCCCTTGAACTGAGTGTCTTGCTCGGCCAATACAGAGGTCAGTTAAGAGTCAACCATATTGCTGTGCGTCTGGAGTCACGTGGAGGACAGACCACGTAAGGGTGGCAGATTTATTTCTTTAAAGGACATCAGTGAACCAGATGGGGTTTTGTGACAATTGCTGACAGTTTAATGGTCACCATTACTGAGACTTTTAATTCCAGACTTATTAATTGAATTTAAATTCCACTCGTTGCCATGGGTGGATTTGAACCTGTCCCCAGAGCATCAGCCTGGGCCTCTGGATTCCTAGTCTCGTGACATCACCACTAGCCACCATCTCCCCTAAAAATAAAATATCTACATATATGTCCCACGTAATAAAACTTGCCACTTTTGACAGGAGCACGCCGGAACATAACTTGACACCGAGCTACTTAATGAGATATTCAGATAGTTGTTTGGTGGAACACACCTGTTGAAGAAAGGTGCATGTCGAAGCTTTTGATCCTGCACCCATCAGGACATTCGCAAGAATACCAGATGTGAAGTGAGCGACAGTTGCTGCATTCTCCACCAATCAGAGCCCACTTGCCAACCAATCAGCACTCTCTTTTCATGAAGTATAAATTGTTGTTATCCTTTGCATTTGGCATTCTGGCGAATGTCATGATGAGGGCCAGGTTTGATGTGTCGAAGGGGAGGGGGACAGAACCCGAGGCGAGAGAACCATTCAGAACACCAGCCAGTCAAATGGGGGAGGCTGGGTGATCCACAGTTGGGAACAGCGTCGAAAAACTTTCTACAGACTCTCAAATACCAAACTTCCCCACAAGTGCAATTTAAAGATGCTCAAAACTTGCCTCAAACATTTACGAAATCAACCTAAAGCTCGCCACAAATTCAGCATCGAAACAGCTTTAAACTTACAAAACAAACTCATAAGAAATAGATTTAAACTTCCTACGAGCTCATCCTAAAACAACTTTCATTTTCCCCACACAAATCTAGAAACAAAACACCGTTAAACTTCCGACATTGGCCCACCATTAATCATTAAAAATAACACCATAAGCCTGAGGCAGGTGGAGGTGAATGGGTAACTTTAAATCTTCAAACCACGTTTTCTGGACTGGTGGAAAGGAATAGAATGTGTAATTGAATTTAAAACAGCTCCTAATCTATTGATAGGATTGGCAAGACTATCCCCACAATCGAGAGCTTTGAAAACTTATTAAACAGACATCTGATAGGAAGCAAACCGTATCAAATGTTGCACGAGGAATATTAGTATTTGAAAATGTTTCGAAGGGATTATCTCCATTTAACAACAAGGTTCCTAATCCTCCTTAAATTCCGTAAAGCGTAGATCAAGACCTGTGGTATCGCTGGAAAGAGGCACAATAGGAAAGAGCATTCAACCTGAAACAGCCCACCAAATCGGAAAACAGCAACGTTTCTAAGATCTGGTTAACATCAAGTCACATAACGAAATATCACGGGCAGGTGAATTAAATTTTAGTTCTAAGGATACCTGAAAAGAGATGCAGGCAGAGAGATTATGAGATTTAAGGAGGGAATTTCAGAGTGAGTTTTCATAGGAACAGAGCAATTAGGAGCAGAAGTCGGCAACTCAGTCCCTCGAGCCTGCTCTGCCATTCAATCAGATCATGGCTGATCTCGTCCTGGTCTCAAATCCACCTCCCCACCTGTTCCCCATATCCCTTTAACCCATTTTTTTATCAGAAATATATCTACCTCCTTGAAACCATTTAATGACTCAGATTCCACTGCACTATGGGGCAGCGGGTTCCACAAATTCACCGCCCTCTGCGAGAAGTAGTTCCTCCTCATCTCAGTTCTAAATCTACAGCTTCTCAATCTAGACCATGATGCCTCATTCTAGATTGCCCCACAAGGAGGAACGTTTGTGTGGCGAATGTATTATGCCAATAATCCACCATTGTATTTGAATCTGTGCAGTTGCCCTTGTATTTGTATCTGTGCTATGCTGTTGCCCTTGTGGACTCCTCCTAAGGGCCATTGTATGGCATTATCCATAGGGGAACATGTTGGGACATGTATGGGCTCCGCCCATGGCTCCTCTCCTTGAAGGGAGGTATAAAGAGCAGTCGACCTGTAGGCGGTTCTCAGTATTGGATCAGTCACAGGCAGGCACTGTTCTAAGTTGATTAAAGCCACGGTTTACTTCTACTCTTGTCTCGAGTGAATTGATGGTCGCATCAATTTGGTCCACGTTTATTTTATCAATCCCTTTTGGTATCTCAGAAACCTCAATCAGATCCCCTCTCATCCTTCTAAACTCCAGTGAGTAGAAGCCCAAACTGTTTAACCTCTCCTCTTAGTCAACCCTTTCATCCCCGTAATCAATCTGGTGAGCCTGTGCTTAAGGCAGAGTCATCAATGCTGCACTGGAGGAAATCGGAGATATCTGAGCTGGAGGAACACAAATGTCTAGCTGGATTTACAATCACTTTCACAGTGAAAATGAAAATCGCTTATTGTCACAAGTAGGCTTCAAATGAAGTTACTGTGAATAGCCCCTGGTCGCCACATTCCGGCACCTGTTCGGGAAGGCTGGTACAGGAATTGAACCGTGCTGCTGGCCTGCCTTGGTCTAGCTATTTAGCCCAGTGTGCTAAACCAGCCCCACGTGTCAGATGTGGAGACTCTGATGGTCAGGCTTCAGAAGCAGAGACGAGACAGGAAGCCTCAGAAGCCCTGGCTAAGGTGGCTGACCCGATTCGAGTGGAGCAGAGGGTTGGGGCACATTGTGCCTCGCTCCAAAAAGTGGAAGAGTTGGCGGCAGCCCATGAGGACCATTTGGCCTCGTTGGAGGCAGAGATTGGAGGCGGGGTTGGGGAGGAGGTGTGGGCTTGGGTGGGGTGCTCTTTCCAGGAGGTGGGGGGGGCGGTGTAGACTCGATGGGCCAAATGGCCTCCTTCTGCACTGTAAATTCTATGATTCTATGATTACGCTGGGTGGTGGAGGGCCAAAGGAAGTTGAGGGGGAAAGTGGACGATTTGGATAATCGGTTGAGGAGGCAGAATCTCCGGATTGTGGGATTGCCCAAAGGCATTGGGGGAGCGCAGGCCACAAAGGATGCAGGTAACAAACTTGGGGAGCTGGTGGGGGAGGGGGTCTTCGACCACCCCCCCCCCCTCCTCCCCCCCTGTCCTCCCCATGGTGGATCGAGTGCACAGGTCGCTGAGGAGCAGGTTGAAGACGGGAGATTAGCGGAGAGTGACGGCGGTGCGACTGCACAGATAGCTGGACAAGGAGAAGATTCTTTAATCATGTTGTATATTCTGTGGGTTATTGGGGCTGTGGGGAGAAATGGGAAGGTGGAGGAAGGGGTGCGGTGGATCAGGGGGGTTTTGGGGGAAGGAAGTTGCCTCGAGTTGGGTGCCACCATGGGGGGGGGGGGGGCTGCTGATGTGGATGGAGTTGGTGTGGCTCAGTTGCTTAAGGGATGATGGCGGCAGACATCTTGGGTTGGCTCTGGGGGGGGGGGGGGGGGGGGTGGGGGGCGCAGGAAGTGGAGATATGGCTGACTGGAGTTCATAGAATCGCAGAAGGAAGCCATTTGGCCCATTGAGTCTGCACCGGCCCTTAGGAAAGAGCACCCACTTAAGCCCATGCCTCCACCCTATCCCCATAACCCAGCAACTCCACCAAACCTTTTTTGGTCACTAAGGGCAATTTATCTTGGCCAATCCTGCACCTTTGGACTGTGGAAACTGAAGCACCCGGAGGAAACCCACGCACTCACGGGGAGAACACGCAGACTCTTCATAGACAGTGGGGGGTGGGGGGGGGGGGGCGGTGGGGGGGCAACTCACGCAAGCCATAGTGGAGGTCAGATGCAGGGTTATTGGCCAATAAGGAAGTCTGTGAGAAGATAGCGTTGGCTGTCCGGAATTATGTGGAGCATAGTAATACGGGGGAGGTCTCTGTGGCGATGTTATGGGAGGCATTGAAGGCGGTGGTTAGAGGGGAGTTTTATTTCCATTAGGGCACAGAGGGTGTGGACGGAGCGGGCAGAGGGGCTTCAGGCTGTTGGAGGCCATTCTGGCGGTGGACCGGAGATACTCGGTGGCGCCTGAGGAGACGCTGATGAAGGAGAGGCAGAAGTTCCAAATTAAGTTTGGGCTTGTGTCGATGGGGGAGGTGGTGGGACATCTGCGCAGGGCCAGAGGGGCAGTGTACGCGTATGAGGTGAAGGCGGACAGGGGAGCTTGGATGTTTGAGGCATTTTATTGGAAGTTGTCATTTCGGAGCCCCCAGTGTGGGTCGTATCGCCCGGGATAAATGTGGATGTGAAGCTATAGACAAAGGAGCTGGGGGTGCGGATGGGGAATCGTGTGCCGGGGGTGATAGGGGAGGAACAGACGGGGTTTGTGAAGGGGCAGCAGCTATCGGCCGATGTTCGGAGGCTTTTGAGTGTTATATTGGAGGCCTTGCAGGGCCGGGAGTTGGAGGTGGCTGTGTCTATGGGTGTGCAGAAGGTGTTTGACCGTGTGGAGCGGCTGTACTTATTCGAGGTGCTGGGGCAGTTCGCCTTTGGGTTGGCGCTGGAAACCTGGAATAAACACTGGAAACGCTGAAAGATTTGCAGCTCTGGCAACGTCTGTGGGGAGGTTAACAGAGGTAACGTTCCGAGTCCTTCTTTGGAACTCTCTCCAGTTCTGACGCTGCGCTGTCTCCTGAGATCTTTCCAGCATTTCCTGTTCTTATTTCTCCGGAAGGCGATGTTTATCAGCAACGCGAGCCAGGGAGACACCGGATAGTCCGACTGCATTCGGAAGTCTTGGGCCTCAGTTAGGGTGTAAAAGCCGTTGAGGCGAAAGTGTGACACAGGAAATGGATCCTTGTGATTGTTTCAGCAACTTTGCCTTTCCCAGGGTCAATCATTGACTATACAACCTTCACTGGCTGCATTGCACCAATCTGGGCACGCAGCAAGGCTGCACAGATCTTGTTTTCAGAGCAAATATTCCCTCTTCCCCACACACTCCGGCATAGAGTGCGCTAACTCCGGGTTTGACAAATCCCAGGAGGTTTTACCACGCGACTTTCCATCCCCGAACAATTCTATCCGCTCGGACCAATCAAACAGACTTCTTATTAATCTACAGAAAGATGTGCACAACCTCTCTGCGGTGGCCCCATCAGTTTTCTCTCTACAGTTTCGCTCAGGTTGTGCCGGGGATCGATCATTAATTCCAGGAGGCTCCAGGCCCATTCTGGAGGGGTTGGCAATCCCACTGCAACATCAGTGACTCGGTGCTGGTGACGGCGAAGTGACATTGTAACCGGACCAGCAATCCAGAGACCCTGGCTGGGATTCTTTGAGCCTCCGCGCCAAAATCGCGCTCGGTGCGGGGACGGAGAATGGGGCGTCGAACCTCCGGCCACAGGAGAATCGACACCAGTCGCACGCGGTCGACGCGGCGCCGGCCGGGGGCCGTTGGAAGAGGCCCCCGGGGCGATTCTCCGCGGTTGACCAGCCGAGGTGCCGCTGGCACGGTTCACGTATGGTTCCACCCGGCGGGAGCTCGGCATCGCGGCTGCGGTGGCCGTCCTGGTGGGGGGGGGGGGGCGGGGGCATAAGTTTCCAGGGGGGAGGGCAGCCTCCACTTCAGCCAGGCCCACAATCAGGGACCACCGATCGGAGGGCGTGCGCTATCTGGGAATGGCCTACCTTCCCCGGCCCGCTGTGTGGGTCCGCCATGCCCAGCCGCTGCACGCATGCGCGGACCCACGGCCAGCAGTGCAGGGCCGCGTATCGGCAGCTAGAGCAGCGCGGAGCACTCCGGCGCCATGCTGGCCCCTCCTGTGGGCCACGGAATCGCTGGGCCAAGAGGCCCGTTGATGCCGGTGTCAAACACTCCGGTGTTTACACTGGCGTCAACACTTAGCTGCGTTTTTGCAGAATCCCGGCCCCAGAGTCATGCACGGGGGCCCGGGTTCGAAACCCGCCATAGCCAATGGTGAAACGTGAATTCAATTAAAAAATATGGGGCAGCAGGGTGGCGCAGTGGCTAGCACAACTGCCTCAAGGAACCGAGGGCCCCAGTTCGATCCCGATCCCAGGTCACTGCCTATGTGGAGTTTGCACATTCTCCCCGTGTTTGCGTGGGTCTCACCCCCACAACCTAAAGATGTGCAGGCTAGGTGATTGGCCACGCTAATAAATAAAAAAATCTGGAATTAAAAGTATAATGATCACCATGAGGCCATTGTTGATTGTTCTAGAAACACATCTGATTCACTAATGTCCTTTTCAGAGCTGACCTGAGCTGGTCTGGCCTATGTGAGACTCCAGATCCACTGGATGGCTCTTAAATATTACAGAGCAGGAGGTGCTAAAGTGCATCAAGATAGATAAATCCCCGGGACCTGATGAAATGTATCTCAGGACATTGTGGGAGGTTAGGGAGGAAATTGCCGGTCCCCTAGCTGAGATATTTGAATCATCGACAGCCACAGGAGAGGTGCCTGAAGATTGGGGGGTAGCAAATGTTGTGCCCGTGTTTAAGAAGGGCTGTAGGGATAAGCCTGGGAACTACAGACCAGTTAGCCTTACGTTTGTAGTGGGTAAATTGTTAGAAGGTACTCTGAGGGACAGGATCTACAGGCATTTAGACAGGTAAGGGCTAATTAAGGAACGTCAGTATGGCTTTGTAAGGGGAAAGTCACGTCTCACCAATTTGATTGAGTTTTTTGAAGGGGTAACCAAGAAGGTGGATGAGGACAGTGCAGTTGACGTTGTCTCCCTGGACTTTAGCAAAACCTTTGACAAGGTACCAAATGGTAGGTTGTTGCAAAAGGTTAAATCTCACGGAATCCAGGGTGAGGTAGCCAATTGGATACAAAATTGGCTTGGCGACCGAAGCCAAAGGGTGGTTGTCGAGGGTTGGTTTTCAAACTGGAGGCCTGTGACCAGTGGTGTAGCTCAGGATCGCTGCTGGGTCCACTGTTATTAGTTATATATATATATGAATGATTTGGATGAGAATTTAGGAGGCATGGTTGGTATGTTTGCAGATGACACCAAGATTGGTGGCACAGTGGATGGTGAAGCAGGTTAAATAAGATTGCAACAGGATCTTGACCAATTGGGTCAGTGGGCCAATGAATGGCAGATTGGATAAATGTGAGGTGATGCATTTTGGTTGATCAAATCAGGGCAAGACCTACTCAGTTAATGGTAGGGAGTTGGGGAGAGTTACAGAACAAAGAGATCTAGGGGTACAGGTTCATAGTTCCTTGAAGGTGGAGTGGCAGGTGGACAGAGTGGTGAAGAAGGCATTCAGCATGCTGGGTTTTATTGGTCAGAATATTGAATACAGGAGTTGGGATGTCTTGTTGAAGTTGTACAAGACATTGGTCAGACCACACATGGAATACTGTGTTCAGTTCTGGTCACCCTATTATAGGAAGGATATTGTTAAACTAGAAAGAGTGCAGAAGAGATTTACGAGGATGCTACCAGGACTTGATGGTCTGAGTTATAAGGAGAGGCTGGATAGGCTGGGACTTTTTCCCCTGGAGCGTAGGAGGCTTAGGGGTGACCTTATAAAGGTCTATAAAATAATGCGGGGCATCGATAAGGTAGATAGTCAACATCTTTTCCCAAAGGTAGAGGAGTCTAGAACTAGAGGGCATAGGTTTAAGGGGAGAGATAGAAAAGAGACCAGGGGGAACATTTCTTCACACAGAGAGTGGTGAGCATCTGGAATGAGCTGCCAGAGGCAGTGGTAGAGGTGGCTACAATTCTTCCCTTTAAAAAGCAGTTAGACAGTTACATGGGCAGGGTGGGTATAGAGGGATATGGGCCAAATCCGGGTAAGTGGGACTAGCCCAGTGATAGAAACTGGGCGGCATGTACAAGCTGGGCCGAAGGGCCTGTTTCCATGCTGTAAACATCTATGACTCAAAATGGGCACTCAGTTCATGGGCAGTTAGGGAACACATCCCCCCTGGATGAATCAAAAAGAGGCTATCCCTCAACAGCAGAGTGAGTGGACACCCTGCCACATGTCTGATGATGTGACTGGATTAATAATCCAGAAAAGGCGGAGTTCAAATCCTCGGCACATTGAAGAAAATATGGAAATAAAAATAATCAGTAGAAGCGACCATGAAGCAGTATTAAAAATCTGACCCCTCCACTGATGGTCCTTTAGGGAAGGCTGTCTGCTGTCCTATTCCAGCCTGGGCCTATAGGTCACTCCAGTTCCACACCAACACAGTGGCTTTTAACTGCTCTGCAATGTGAACCAACAAGGTTCACAATTGTACCGAAACGCCGCTGGTTGAAGAAGTCGGCGCCCTCAGGGCAGGTCGGGGGTCAGAGAATATATGCTAACCTTGAAAATGGTGCCAGCCCTTCCCACAGCCACCCCACCCGACCCCCACCCCAAGAATGAATCCGTTACGAGGAAAAAACTCACTTTATTCCAGGAGATGGCGCAGTCTGGACGCGGAAAAGGCGAAGTGATTATGTGAGGTGGTGTTTTGGGTCAGTTGGTTGTCCTTGAGCAGAGACAGCCCCTCACTGTCCACCACTAATTGCCCGACACATTTCCCGATTTTAGCACAGAAGCTCCATTTGAGAAGAATATCATTGGCTGTAAGACACTGCGGAAGGTCCTGAGATTGCGAAATCGGCCGTAGAAATGTTAAGTCTTTCCTGTATTTGTTCGGGTGATTGCAATCTCGAACATTTCCCCAATACCCCACACCCCCACCACTGAAATACAATGCTGGTTTAGCTCAGTGGGCTAGACAGATGGTTTGTGATGCAGAACAAGGCCAGCAGCGTGGGTTCAATTCCCCTACCAGCTGTGAATTCTGAATAGCGACTAGGGGCTTTTCACAGTAACTTCACACTTGTGACAATAAAAGATGATTATTATTATGTTCTACCAATCGACCTGGCGTATTTCAATGCTTGTGTGGGTTGGGTTTCCCTGCCATTGTTTCCTTTAAGTATATTTCACACTTACATGTTGCTCAAAGTTACTCCTGAAGGTGATCAAACCGCACTTGACACATCCATTTACTCACTGTCAAACCTCCTCGACCATTCCTAAAAAACAGACTCTAATCTCACCAATAGTCTGCAAACAGCACAAGGTGATTGCTATACTGTCATGCTGCTGCCTTCAATTTCCAAAGCCCCGCCTTTTCTGTTTCATTTGTAACAAATATCAAGGGGCAGTGAGACAGACTGAAACAGAAAAAGAAGAAAGAAGAAGCAACAATAGGGACGGACAAAAGGAAGGATGAAGGACACAGTGACAGTTCCCGAAGGTGCTGACTCTCACTGGGGGACAGTTCCTGAAGGTGCTGACTCTCACTGGGGGACAGTTCCTGAAGGTGCTGACTCTCACTGGGGGACAGTTCCTGAAGGTGCTGACTCTCACTGGGACACAGTTCCTGAAGGTGCTGACTCTCACTGGGATACAGTTCCTGAAGGTGCTGACTCTCACTGGGACACAGTTCCTGAAGGTGCTGACTCTCACTGGGATACAGTTCCTGAAGGTGCTGACTCTCACTGGGATACAGTTCCTGAAGGTGCTGACTCTCACTGGGACACAGTTCCTGAAGGTGCTGACTCTCACTGGGACACAGTTCCTGAAGGTGCTGACTCTCACTGGGGGACACTTCCTGAAGGTGCTGACTCTCACTGGGACATAGTTCCTGAAGGTGCTGACTCTCACTGGGACACAGTTCCTGAAGGTGCTGACTCTCACTGGGATATAGTTCCTGAAGGTGCTGACTCTCACTGGGATATAGTTCCTGAAGGTGCTGACTCTCACTGGGACACAGTTCCTGAAGGTGCTGACTCTCACTGGGACACAGTTCCTGAAGGTGCTGACTCTCACTGGGACACAGTTCCTGAAGGTGCTGACTTTCACTGGGACACAGTTCCTGAAGGTGCTGACTCTCACTGGGGGACAGTTCCTGAAGGTGCTGACTCTCACTGGGATACAGTTCCTGAAGGTGCTGACTCTCACTGACTCTAACAGTGTCCCACCCTGTGTCCCTACAATTTTCTAGTCTTCCAATCCCTTCCCAGGATGCAGATCAGAGGTTGAGGCGGCCGGCTCCCTTCCATGCTATGTTGACTGAAATGCCCTGGGCAGGCGTCCTCTCGGGTTCTGCGCCCCGGAGGGTCCTGGCCTATTTTCGGGTGGCACCGACATTGCCATGCCAGCCTGTTCTGTCTGCTGTGCCTGCGCTGTGTCCGTCTCAGGAAGGGGGGATTCAGATTGACTGGACTCTCCCAGGGTCTCCTGGTGGAAGTCCCTGGAATTTGCTCAGTCGGATCTGCCTCCATCCGTGTGCTCAGGGCCCCTGGGTTACAACCTGGACAGAGGGGCAGCAAGAGTGACCTCCAGCATCCTCAATATCATCTGGCACTGTCGGTCCTGAATGCCCGCCATTGTCTGCACCATGATGTCGAAGACCCCAGCTCTGGTCCTCAGGGACTGCCAATGCTTTGGAGTTCTCCCACCATGGATCTGACCTCTTGCCCCAGGCTTTCTACTGTGGACGCCACCCTTGCAGTGGGCTTGGTGTCAGGCATCAGCGGAAAGACCTCCTCTTGGTCAGGATGCTGGAACTGACCAGCGTGGCGACGGTCTCCCAGCTGGGATTCTTTATCTTGCTGGAGGGCCTCCAGGCGCCAGCCCGAGGGAATATTGCTGCCAGCCTCTCCACAACGGTATCCAGCATCTGGATGAAGGCCCCTTCCGTCCATCGAGGAGTTGGCTTCCTCACTGCCACGCTCCAGGCTGAATGTGGAGCTGTTTAATTGCGGCGTCCTCTCCGTTAAAGAGCTCACATAACCCCCAGGGTGGACGAATCCGACAATTTGCACCTCAGACTCGGCATTTTCATGTCGGGAAACTTTATTTTTCCAAGTCCCTGAAATTGGGAGGAAAGGAAAATCTAGAGACTGAGGGCAGGATACTCCATCCCAGCAGCCGGCCAATGGTTTCTCATTGTGGCCACCAACCCACGCTGTCGGGAAATCCGTACTGAGGGAGAGCTGCACTGTCAGAGGGTCAGTACTGAGGGAGTGCTGCACTGTCAGAGGGTCAGTACTGAGGGAGCGCCGCACTGTCAGAGGGTCAGTACTGAGGGAGTGCCGCACTGTCAGAGGGTCAGTACTGATGGAGTGCTGCACTGTCAGAGGGTCAGTACTGAGGGATTGCTGCACTGTCAGAGGGGCAGTGCTGAGGGAGTGCTGCACTGTCAGAGGGTCAGTACTGAGGGATTGCCGCACTGTCAGAGGGTCAGTACTGATGGAGTGCTGCACTGTCAGAGGGTCAGTACTGAGGGAGTGCCGCACTGTCAGAGGGTCAGTACTGAGGGAGTGCTGCACTGCCAGAGGGTCAGTACTGAGGGAGTGACAGCGCTGGCCCCGCACCTGCGGGAGATGTTCACAGACTCGCTAGCTAGGGGCACACTGCCACCCACGTTAGCACAGGCCTCAATCTCGCTGATACCTAAGAAAGACAAAGACCCAACGGAATATGGGTCATACAGACCCATATCTCTGCTGAACGCAGACGCCAAAATACTGGCCAAAATCCTAGCCAAAAGGCTAGAAGACTGTGTACCTGAGGTGGTCACAGAGGACCAGACGGGCTTCGTCAAAGGTAGACAGCTTACCGCGAACATCAGGCGCCTGCTGAACGTGATAATGACCCCCTCCGGGGAGAGAACACAAGAGGTGATCGTCTCCCTGGACGCAGAAAAGGCCTTCGACAGAGTCGAATGGAAATACCTCATAGAGGTACTGGAGCGGTTCGGGCTTGGAACAGGGTTCACCGCTTGGGTAAAGCTCCTATACAACGCTCCCATGGCGAGTGTACGGACCAACAATACCAACTCCCAATACTTCCAGCTGCACAGGGGCACCAGACAAGGATGCCCACTGTCCCCGCTGCTGTTCGCACTAGCAATCGAACCGCTAGCAATCGCGCTCAGGGCAGCAAAAAGCTGGAGGGGGATCCGAAGGGGAGGCAGAGAGCACAGAGTCTCACTCTATGCGGATGATCTGCTCCTCTATATCTCGGACCCACAAAGCAGCATGGACGGAATCATAGCGCTCCTGAAAGAGTTTGGAGCCTCTCGGGCTACAAACTCAACATGAGCAAAAGTGAGATCTTCCCAGTACACCCGCAAGGGGGGGGGGGGGGGGGGGGGGTGGGGGGGGGCAGCACTAAAGGGGCTGCCGTTCAAACAAGCCCGAAATAAATTCCGCTACCTGGGGATCCAAATAGCCCATGACTGGAAAGGATCCACAAATGGAACCTCACCAGCCTGACGGAGGAAGTTAAAAAGGACCTGCAAAGAAGGAACACACTCCCGCTCTCCCTCGCGGGGAGAGTCCAGACGATCAAAATGAACGTACTGCCCAGGTTCCTTTTCCTGTTTAGATCCATTCCGATCTACATCCCCAAGGCCTTTTTCAAAGCGCTGGACAAACATATCATGGCGTTCGTAAGGGGGGGTAAAAATGCTAGGATCCCAAAGAAGGTCATACAAAAAACAAAATCCAGGGGGGGGCTAGCCCTCCCGAATCTACAATTCTACCACTGGGCAGCAACAGCCGAGCGAGTAAGGGGATGGATCCAGGAGCCAGAAGCCGAGTGGGTGCGTGCGGAGGAGGCCTCCTGCATGGGAACCTCCCTCCGGGCCCTCGCCACGGCAGCACTCCCATCCCCACCCAAAAAACACTCCACCAGCCCAGTGGTGACAGCCACCCTCCAATCCTGGAACCAACTGCGGCAGCAATTTGGCCTGTACAAAATGTCGGTCAAGGCTCCCATCTGCAACAACCATAGGTTCAAATCAGCACTGACCGACGCCACCTTCAAAAGGTGGAGGCAGGACGGGGGGACACTGACAGTCAGGGACCTATACACGGACGACAGGATCGCAACACTGGACGAACTGACAGAGAAATTTCAGCTAGCTGGGGGGAACGAGCTACGGTACCTGCAGCTCAAAAACTTCCTACGAAAGGAGACAAGGACGTACCCACAACCGCCACGACAGACACTATTGGAAGATCTACTGGACGCAAGTATCCTAGAGAAAGGGAACTGTAGTGACATGTATGACCGACTGGTAGAAAGGGACGACACCGTACTGGACGCAACAAGAAGGAAATGGGAGGACGACCTGGGGATGGAGATAGGGTTGGGACTCTGGAGCGAAGCACTGCATAGGGTCAACTCCACCTCCACGTGCGCAAGGCTCAGCCTGACGCAACTAAAAGTGGTACATAGAGCCCACTTAACGAGAAACCGTATGAGTAGGTTCTTCCCGGAGGTGGAGGACAAATGTGAGCGGTGCCAGAGAGGCCCGGCCAACCACGCCCACATGTTCTGGTCTTGCCCCAGACTTGTGGAGTACTGGACAGCTTTCTTCGAGGATATGTCCAAAGTGGTGGGGGTGAGGGTGGAGCCATGCCCGATAGTGGCGGTCTTCGGGGTTTCAGACCAGCCAGATCTATTCCTGGGGAGGAGGGCGGACGCCCTTGCCTTTGCCTCCCTGATTGCCCGCCATAGAATCCTGTTTGGCTGGCGGTCAGCAGCACCACCCAGAGCTGCAGACTGGCTGTCCGACCTCTCGGAATCTCTCCAAATGGAGAAAATCAAATTCGCCATCCGAGGGTCGGACGACGGCTTCCACAGAACGTGGGAGCCATTCATGCAACTGTCCCGGGACCTGTTTGTGGCCAACGTACATGAGGAAGAATAGTCGGGTGGCCAAGAACCAGGGGAAAATGGACGGGAATCGGGGGAAGGTAGCCGGGGGGAGGGGGGGGGGGGGGGGGGGGGGGATACGGGCTCGGTATGGGGGTTTGATGGCAAGCCAAGGCCCAAAACCAAACTATAAATAAATGCCTATAAACATGTGCCTCGGCCATATTGGGGAATGTAAAATATGTATGCTGGCTAAAGGGGGCGGCCACAATTATTGTTATGAAGATGCTTACCTGTAAATATTCATGTTAAATTTTTGTGTTTTCCTTTTTTTCCTTTTTTTTTTCTCTCTCTCTAATAACCTGTAATTTGTCATATATAAAATATGAAAACTCAATAAAAAAACATTTATAAAAAAAAGTACTGAGGGAGTGCTGCACTGTCAGAGGGTCAGAACTGAGGGAGTGCCGCACTGTCAGAGGGTCAGTACTGAGGAAGTGCTGCACTGTCAGAGGGTCAGTACTGAGGGAGTGCTGCACTGTCAGAGGGTCAGTACTGAGGGAGCGCTGCACTGTCAGAGGGTCAGTACTGAGGGAGTGCTGCACTGTCAGAGGGTCAGTACTGTGGGAGTGCTGCTCTGTCAGAGGGTCAGTACTGAGGGAGTGCTGCACTGTCAGAGGGTCAGTACTGAGGGAGCGCCGCACTTTCAGAGGGTCAGTACTGAGGGAGTGCTGCACTGTCAGAGGGTCAGTACTGAGGGAGTGCTGCACTGTCAGAGGGTCAGTACTGAGGGAGTGCTGCACTGTCAGAGGGTCAGTACTGAGGGAGTACGCACTGTCAGAGGGTCAGTACTGAGGGAGTACTGCACTGTCAGAGGGTCAGTACTGAGGGAGCGCTGCACTGTCAGAGGGTCAGTACTGAGGGAGTGCTGCACTGTCAGAGGGTCAGTACTGAGGGAGTGCCGTACTGTCAGAGGGTCAGTACTGAGGGAGTGCTGCACTGTCAGAGGGTCAGTACTGAGGGAGTGCTGCACTGTCAGAGGGTCAGTACTGAGGGTGCGCTGCGCTGTCAGAGGGTCAGTACTGAGTGAGTGCTGCACTGTCAGAGGGTCAGTACTGGGGGAGTGCCGTACTGTCAGAGGGTCAGTACTGAGTGAGTGCTGCACTGTCAGAGGGTCAGTACTGAGGGAGCGCTGCACTGTCAGAGAGTCAGTACTGAGGGAGTGCTGCACTGTCAGAGGGTCAGTACTGAGGGAGTGCCGTACTGTCAGAGGGTCAGTACTGAGGGAGTGCTGCACAGTCAGAGGGTCAGTACTAAGGGTGTGCCGCACTGTCAGAGGGTCAGTACTGAGGGAGTGCTGCACTGTCAGAGGGTCAGTACTGAGGGAGTGCTGCACTGTCAGAGGGTCAGTACTGAGGGAGTGCTACACTGTCAGAGGGTCAGTACTGAGGAAGTGCTGCACAGTCAGAGGGTCAGTACTGAGGGAGTGCTGCACTGTCAGAGGGTCAGTACTGAGGGAGTGCCGCACTGTCAGAGGGTCAGTACTGAGGAAGTGCTGCACAGTCAGAGGGTCAGTACTGAGGGAGTGCTGCACTGTCAGAGGGTCAGTACTGAGGGAGTGCCGCACTGTCAGAGGGTCAGTACTGAGGGAGTGCTGCACTGTCAGAGGGTCAGTACTGAGGGAGTGCTGCACTGTCAGAGGGTCAGTACTGAGGGAGTGCTGCACTGTCAGAGGGTCAGTACTGAGGGAGTGCTGCACTGTCAGAGGGTCAGTACTGAGGGAGTACGCACTGTCAGAGGGTCAGTACTGAGGGAGTACTGCACTGATAGAGGGTCAGTACTGAGGGAGCGCTGCACTGTCAGAGGGTCAGTACTGAGGGAGTGCTGCACTGTCAGAGGGTCAGTACTGAGGGAGTGCCGTACTGTCAGAGGGTCAGTACTGAGGGAGTGCTGCACAGTCAGAGGGTCAGTACTGAGGGAGTGCTGCACTGTCAGAGGGTCAGAACTGAGGGAGTGCTGCACTGTCAGAGGGTCAGTACTGAGGGTGCGCTGCACTGTCAGAGGGTCAGTACTGAGTGAGTGCTGCACTGTCAGAGGGTCAGTACTGGGGAAGTGCCGTACTGTCAGAGGGTCAGTACTGAGGGAGTGCTGCACTGTCAGAGGGTCAGTACTGAGGGAGCGCTGCACTGTCAGAGGGTCAGTACTGAGGGAGTGCTGCACTGTCAGAGGGTCAGTACTGAGGGAGTGCCGTACTGTCAGAGGGTCAGTACTGAGGGAGTGCTGCACAGTCAGAGGGTCAGTACTGAGGGAGTGCCGCACTGTCAGAGGGTCAGTACTGAGGGAGTGCTGCACTGTCAGAGGGTCAGTACTGAGGGAGTGCTGCACTGTCAGAGGGTCAGTACTGAGGGAGTGCTACACTGTCAGAGGGTCAGTACTGAGGGAGTGCTGCACAGTCAGAGGGTCAGTACTGAGGGAGTGCTGCACTGTCAGAGGGTCAGTACTGAGGGAGTGCCGCACTGTCAGAGGGTCAGTACTGAGGTAGTGCTGCACTGTCAGAGGGTCAGTACTGAGGGAGTGCTGCACTGTCAGAGGGTCAGTACTGAGGGAGTGCTGCACTGTCAGAGGGTCAGTACTGAGGGTGTGCTGCACAATCAGAGGGTCAGTACTGAGGGAGTGCTGCACTGTCAGAGGGTCAGTACTGAGGGAGCGCCGCACTGTCAGAGGGTCAGTACTGAGGGAGTGCTGCACTGTCAGAGGGTCAGTACTGAGGGAGTGCTGCACCTCTGGACAATCAGCACTGGATGGTCAGTGCTCCCTGATGGTCAGACTCTCTCTATAAAAGGGGTCCCTGATGGTGAGACTGTGTTCCTGAAGGAACAGGCAATTGTACATCAAAGACAGTAAATGTCACACTGTGTGCCTTGACCACCTACCCACATACAGAGAGGCCTCAGTAAACAATGCATCAATATGTCACATTAATATTAATATTTGATATTTGATCCAGAGAGTCAGCTTTCAGCAGAGGTCACCGGTTGGCAGTTCCCTGACTCTGAAACAGCAGCAATCAGTTTCATTATTGATGTAGGCATTGACTTTTCAAACACAGTACGAAAAACCCTGACATCTCCCAACTTGTGTGTGGGTAATTTCGGCCAGAGTCTGAGCATGATTGGTTATCTGATGAAGGAGAAACTCAGTCTTCAAGATAACCTTGGGGCCTCTCCCGATTTGTGAAATTGTGGAATGTCTTCACAGTTTGGTTAAAGAATCTCTCGGATTGTTGTGCAGATTTCCGACCTCCCAACTCTCTCAATATGTCTCAAATTTAAAATTCTCCTCCCCATGGACTGCAGCGGTTCAGGAAGGCAGCTCACCATCACCCTCTCAAGGGTAATTAGGAATGGACTAAAAATGCTGGCCTAGCCAGCGACACTCACAGCTCATGAATGAATAAAAAAATAAATCTCTCCATCGTGCTCTTGTCCCTCCAGTCCCCATGTTATCTGATTCTCTCTATTTCCGCTCTCCTATGCATCCCTGATTTTAATCGCTCCACTATTGGTGGATGCCTTAATCTCTCTGCCTCCCTCTCCCCTTTAAAGAACCCCAAAAAGTTGTCATTTTTCTTGTCATAGAATCATAGAGTTTACAGTGCAGAAGGAGGCCAATCGGCCCATCGAGTCTACACTGCCCCTTGGAAAGAACACCCTACTTAAGCCCACACCTCCACCCTATCCCAATAGCCCAGTAACCCTCCGTGTCCTTTTTGGACACCAAGAGCAATTTAGTGTGGCTAATGCACCTAACCTGCACATCTTTGGACTGTGGGAGGAAACCGGAGCACCCGGAGGAAACCCACACAGACACGTGGATAGTGATGAGGACTGTCAGAGGATACAGCAGGATTTAGATCGTTTCGAGACTTGGGCGGAGAGATGACAGATGGAGTTTAATCCGGACAAATGTGAGGTAATGCATTTTGGAAGGTCTAATGTAGGTAGGGAATATACAGTGAATGGTAGAACCCCCAAGAGTATTGAAAGTCAGAAATATCTAGGTGTAAAGGTCCACAGGTCACTGAAAGGGGCAACAGAGATGGAGAAGGTCGTCAAGAAGGCATACGGCATGCTTGCCTTCATTGGCCGGGGCATTGAGTATAAGAATTGGCAAGTCATGTTGCAGCTGTATTGGACCTTAATTAGACCACACTTGTAGTGTAGTGTTCAATTCTGGTCGCCACACTACCAGAAGGATGTGGAGGCTTTAGAGAGAGTGCAGAAGAGATTTACCAGGAAGTTGCCTGGTATAGAGGGCATTAGCTATGAGGAGCGGTTGAATAAACTCGGTTTGTTCTCACTGGAACGACGGAGGTTGAGGGGCGACCTGACAGAGGTCTACAAAATTATGAGGGGCATAGACAGAGTGGATAGTCAGAGGCTTTTCCCCAGGGTAGAGGGGTCAATTACTAGGGGGCATAGGTTTAAGGTGCGAGGGGCAAGGTTTAGAGGGGATGTACTAGGCAAGTTTTGTGCACAGAGGGTTGTGGGTGCCTGGAACTCGCTGCCGGAGGAGGTGGTGGAGGCAGGGACGATAGTGACATTTAAGGGGCATCTTGACAAATACATGAATAGGATGGGAATAGAGGAATATGGACCCAGGAAGTGTAGAAGATTTTAGTTTAGACGGGCAGCATGGTCGGCACGGGCTTGGAGGGCCGAAGGGCCTGTTCCTGTGCTGTACTTTTCTTTGTTCTTTGTTCTTATGGGGAGAACATGCAGACTCCGCACAGACAGTGACCCAAGCCAGGAATTCAATCCAGGTCCATCCCCTTATGTGTCTCTGTGTCAAGTCTTTTTTTGATAAGTGCCTGAAGTGGGACATTTCAGAATGTTTGAGGTCTTATATAAATGCAGGGTGTTGTTATCATTGAGAGATCAACAGCAAGGAAGGTGTGAATTCACCACAAGGAAAGCGGAAGAGCGAGAATGTCAATACTCGTCCATGAGGAGGACACGCTGCACTATTCTCGGCAAAGATTAAACGATATCCCCCTCCACGATTCGTAGGAAGTACTGTACAAATTGAAAGCGTTTCAAGAAACTCAAAATTAAGCTTTTAGTCGGACTGGAGAGGTCAGCAAGTGGAAGCTCTGCTCCTGTTATCCAGATCTTCCAGTATCCAGATTGTCGGAGACCCAAGGTGCACACAGCAACCCTGCAGGAGTCTGAAGGTTTTGACCTCCGTGGGAATTGCTCAATAAGTTTGAACTTCCGAAACGCCCCTGCTGCCCAGGACTCGCCGCGAAACTCTCCAATTCTGTGTTGAGTCAGAGACTTGTCTGCACCCTCTACCTGCCACCCTCTACCAGCCACCCTCTACCAGCCACCCTCTACCAGCCACCCTCTACCAGCCACCCTCTACCAGCCACCCTCTACCAGCCATCCTCTACCAGCCATCCTCTACCAGCCACCCTCTACCTGCCACCCTCTACCAGCCACCCTCTACCAGCCACCCTCTACCTGCCACCCTCTACCAACCACCCTCTACCAGCCATCCTCTACCAGCCACCCTCTACCTGCCACCCTCTACCTGCCACCCTCTACCAGCCACCCTCTACCAGCCACCCTCTACCTGCCACCCTCTACCAACCACCCTCTACCAGCCATCCTCTACCAGCCACCCTCTACCTGCCACCCTCTACCAGCCACCCTCTACCAGCCATCCTCCACCTGCCACCCTCCCACCTGCCACCCTCTACCAGCCACCCTCTACCAGCCACCCTCTACCAGCCACCCTCTACCTGCCACCCTCTACCTGCCACCCTCTACCAGCCACCCTCGACCAGCCACCCTCTACCTGCCACCCTCCACCCTGCCCCCAGCAACCCTACCTGCGGTATTATCATAACTATCAGCATTGTAAGGGTTAATGGAGCTCTACAACTATATGAGGCAGTGATGCCAGACCTTAGATGAGGAGTGTATGCAGTAGGCAGCTAGTGAAGGTCAGTAGTGCAGATAGTGTGAGTAAGGTTAGATTATAGCTCATACCGGTAGTGAGGTTAGCAGTAGATGAGTCTAGTTGAATGTTATCGATCAATTGTATATTCTTAAGGAGTATGTGTCAAATCCAAGTTAGTGGTGTAAATAAATCATAGCTTTGTTTACGTAAAAGCTATTCTGTGGTCTTTGTGAAGGACTACCCCAACCATCCTGAAATAAGCAACATAAAGAACACCTCCCACCTGCCACCCTGCCCACCAGCCACCCTGCCCACCAGCCACCCTGCACCCTGCCCACCAGCCACCCTGCCCACCTCCCACCAGCCACCCTGCCACCAGCCACCCTGCCCACCAGCCACCCTGCCCACCAGCCACCCTGCCCACCTCCCACCAGCCACCCTGCCCACCTGCCACCCTGCCCACCTGCCACCCTGCCCACCTCCCACCAGCCACCCTGCCCCCCAGCCACCCTGCCCACCTGCCACCCTGCCCACCTCCCACCAGCCCCCCTGCCACCCTGCCCACCTGCCCACCAGCCACCCTGCCCACCAGCCACCCTGCCCACCAGCCACCCTGCCCACCAGCCACCCTGCCCACCAGCCACCCTGCCCACCAGCCACCCTGCCACCCTGCCCACCAGCCACCCTGCCCACCTGCCACCCTGCCCCACCAGCCACCCTGCCCACCTGCCACCCTGCCACCCTGCCCACCAGCGACCCCTGCCACCCTGCCCACCTCCCACCAGCCACCCTGCCACCAGCCACCCGGTCACCAGCCACCCTGCCACCAGCCACCCGGTCACCAGCCACCCTGCCACCAGCCACCCGGTCACCAGCCACCCTGCCACCAGCCACCCTGCCCACCTGCCACCCTGCCACCCTGCCCACCAGCCACCCTGCCCACCTGCCACCCTGCCCACCAGCCACCCTGCCCACCAGCCACCCTGCCCACCATCCACCCTGCCCACCAGCCACCCTGCCCACCTGCCACCCTGCCCACCTGCCACCCTGCCCACCAGCCACCCTGCCCACCAGCCACCTGCCCACCAGCCACCCTGCCCACCAGCCACCCTGCCCACCTGCCACCCGACCCACTTACCTCCCTGTGGTCTGTGTTATACTGAGCACCAGAGGCAAGGCCGTACGGGAGAACAAATCAGAACCCTCATCCCCTTCACACACAGGACACCGACACAATCAGACCGGCTCCTGCCTGTGTGGTAACGGGTCACCATAACCGCGATCACCACAACCACAGTTGTATAAAGCGGGACGAGTGTGGGTGCTGCAACATAACAAGCGCAGGATTGGATTTTCAGTATTTGTGGAGCTGTAAACAAAGAGGAACCGGCTGAACATTGAGCCCAACATGACAGGGGAGTTCTCGGAATCAGACATCACCTCACTGGTACCTCATTAAAAAGCAGAAGCATCATTTACATTCATTCTGAGAAGTGTTTTGCGATGGCAAATGGAAGCCAGTGGGGTGGGATCGGTAGGTGGTCCGCAGGGTTTTCACTCCATCTAGTGGTCGCAGATGAAGGAATTTAAGCAGCCACTGATGTAGACTAATCTCTGTATAAGAATACCGTCCCTTTTTGCTCCTGATCGCACTGTAACTGCCTACACCTGGACACTGTAAGAAGCAAGATATATTCAACTGCGAAACACAATCAATGATGCTTCCCGTGCTGCTAAACAAGAGGTAAACATTGGAGTTTGTACAGTGAAAAGGCAAAGATCACTTTACACAAACGGGTTGATAATTTCATTTCACACTCAGCGCAGGGAGATTCCGCTCTCACAGTGTTAGCACACGGTTCAGACTGTCTAAGAAACCGAGGTGGGATAATTGATAACCTTTCAAATTGCGGATGTGCAAACTTTGGAGCTAGGGGGGGGGGGGGGAATCGAGTGAATCCCCAAACACGCTCAACACTGAAAATTGAAATCAAAAATTTGCGGTGGCTTAGTCTCTTTGCCCCAAGTGTTCCGCTTCAAATTACAAAGAGATTCAAAATGACTCAAGGATCTTTTTACACCTCACTGGCTGCGTATCTGTGTGAAAGCTGATGTGAGCATTCGTCCTTGCAAAGAACACATTTGAATTTGATTACAGCTCGTCAGTGTATCCAGTCACTGGTGAAGCACACAGACTGGGAAGGTGCCAGCGTCGATCCCAAGCATATTTATCCCTCAACCATCAGCACAAACAGAAATACAAACATCCAGTCATTGTAACTCATTGCTATTTGTGAGATGTTTGTGGAATCAAATTAATAATAATCTTTATTATTGTCACAAGTAGGCTTACATTAAAACTGCAATGAAGTTGTTGTGAAAAGCCCCTAGTCGCCACATTCCGGCACCTGTTTGGGTGCACGGAGGGGGAATTCAGAATGTGCAATTCACCTAACAAGCACGTCTTTCGGGACTTGTGGGAGGAAACCGGAGAACACAGAGGAAACCCACGCAGACACGGGGAGAACGGCAGACTCCGCACAGACAGTGACCCAAGCTGGGGAATCGAACCTGGGACACTGGAGCTGTGAAGCAACAGTGCTAACCACTGTGCTACCATGCTGCCCTTTTTTGGTGTCCTGAGGTTGTGAAAGGCACGGCAGCAATTAAGTTTTTTATATTTCACTCAAATCAATCTGCTTCCAGAGCAGAGAATCCCAGATCCTAATAACTTGCTGTCTCCGCCTCCCTTTGGTTCCCGCACCAATGATCTGGAAGTGTCCAGAGGGCCTCAAGCCCCATCTCCTAATCCGTTTGCTGCTTCTCATCCGCTGGGTTCATGAGGCTGTATCCACCGGAGAATCTGCTTTTAGCTTTCAGAGCACTGCTGCTTCCTCAGGTGAATGAAGAGATGGGTTCCAGAAACATATATATAGGACAAAGTCAAAGATGCAAGACGATACTTGAATGTGAGTCCTTTGCAGGAATTAAGTATTTACAGGTCCAGACGGAGCAACTGGGGAGAGGGATAATCACAGGTTAAAGAGGTGGGAATTGTCTCAAGCCAGGACAGTTGGTAGGATTTCGCAAGCCCAGCCAGATGGTGGGGGGGTGAATGCAATGCAAAATTAATCCAGGTCCCAGTTGAGGCCGTACTCATGTGAGCGGAACTTGGCTATAGGTTTCTGCTCAGCGATTCTGCATTGTTGATTTCAAAATAAGGGGTCGCGATTCTCCGCATCCCCAGGCCGGGTGGGAGAATCACGGCATGCCGCCCTGGCGCCCCCCGCGATTCTCCCACCCCCCCCAAAATGGCGTGTCGCGTTTTGCGACGGCCGCTCGGAGAATCGCCGCTCGCCGTGTTCTCACGGCGACCGCGATTCTCCGGCCCGCATGGCCGAGCAGCCTGCCGAACCCGACCCGTTCACGCCCGGCGCCAACCACACCTGGTCGCTGGCCGGCATGAACATCGCGTGACCGGTGAGCGTGGGGCCTGTGGGGGGGGGGGGGGGGGGAGGATCGAGCACCACCGGCGTGCTCAGCAGATGTCTGGCCCGCGATCGGTGCCCACCGGCGTGCTCAGCAGATGTCTGGCCCGCGATCGGTGCCCACCGGCGTGCTCAGCAGATGTCTGGCCCATCGGCCCACCGATCGGGCCCCCCGAACGCGGCCAGCGTCTCTTTTTTAAAAAATAATTTTAATTGAAAAATTTTGAATTTACACAACAACATCAAACCATACTAAAATACCAACGATAACAGTAATAATAACAATCATAAACCTTCACCACCCCTCCTCATGAACAACCCAACATATTAACAACAACTTAAGTTAACCCATTGCTAAGTTACATAACCGTAGCGAAAAAAAAATAGTTAGGAACACCCCCCCCCTTCCCCCCCCCTCTCTCTCCCCCCCCCCCCCC
>NC_052152.1:3328158-3435936 GCF_902713615.1 Scyliorhinus canicula | reverse complement strand
TCTCTCTCTCTGCCTGTTTCTGTCGCTGCTGTCTGCACTCTCTCTCTCTCTGCCTGTTCTGAAGCTGCTGTCTGCACTCTCTCTATCTCTCTCTGTCTGTACTGTCGCTGCTGTCTGCACTCTCTCTCTCTCTCTGTTTCTGTCGCTGCTGTCTGCACTCTCTCTCTGCCTGTTCTGAAGCTGCTGTCTGCACTCTCTCTGCCTGTTCTGAAGCTGCTGTCTGCACTCTCTCTCTCTCTCTCTCTGCCTGTTCTGAAGCTGCTGTTCGCCACAATCTTATTGTTTGTGGAACATGCTCATATTGGACAGTTTGTATCAATAGAGCAGATTCTCAGGCCATCAATCTGAGTGGGAAATCCTCACGTTGAAAGACAATTGTTATTAATCTACTCCATAGCCTTCTCACATTTTAAAAAACATATTGGAAAATGACATTAATTTCTATAGTTCTCTACCTCGTAAGTCATAGAATTTTAGAATAAGCAGGAGAGGAGGCCATTTGGCCCATCAAGTCTGTGCCTTTATTTTAAAGGTCTATTCAATTAGTTCCACTCCCCTGCTTTTATAGAAGTATCGAATCTTACAGCACACGAGAGGATCATTGAGCCACTTGTGGTTTCAGCCAAATGTTTCTCTCAATTCTGCACTGAAGGTTTCTGAGGTTAAATAAATGAACTCGAGATTGAATATGTGTTGACTGGTTGTGTAAGCAAAGCCCATTAAGGCAGGACCTGTCAGGTAATTAGTGTACTGATGTCTTAAAGAAAAATGCGTACCACTAACTTATTTATACATTCTCTAGATTAAATTAAAGATCTCTCAAAACGATTGTAAACTCCTCAACCAGCTGGCATCCTCTTGGGAGTAAATAAGCACTTTGAAAGATTCAGGCTGATGACCCACAATCAGATGTCATTTAGGCAGTTTCTGCTATTGCAAATGCATTTATTGGTCCTAGCTGAACTTCTATTAAAATCTGTTCTTTGATTGAAAAATCGTAAGCATATACCTCTGGGGTATGATCTCTAATCTACAGTTAGTTGAGCTTCTGAATTGAAAACATGTAACAGAGCTTGTGTCTTTGATTTGCCAATGGGGATTGGACACTGTAATTGTAATTAAAGATTTAAATACAATTTCCAAATTGTCTGATCCATAATGAGGCATTATGTGCATATCTATAACAGGGAATGCTTGACTCTAATAATCATTGCACTCAAAACAAGCATTTTGTGAAGCACCTTGAGATATATCTCCAATGTTTTGATGCTATAAGTCTGAAAGATTTCTTTATTACTAGCTACTTAAGTAATTGTTCATTTTGGAGTAGTTATTTACCTCAATTATTGCAGCCCTCTAACCAACTATCTACATGTTAAAGTTTTTTTTTTCCAAAATACTGTTATCCATCACCTATGCTTCATATGTACTTCACAATCTGGCACCACTGACCACATTTTGTGTTTGATTTATTGATAAATAAAATCACATTGAACGTTCTTTTGTGCTGTAGTAATGAAGTATCGGTTACCATTCTCCAGCCATGGTGTTAAACCAGTTCCAGTGGTTCAAAAGGATGCTAACTATGCAATATGAAAGAGGGGAAGCGGTTGCCCCAAGAATGTAGCCATAATCCTTTCCTCACTTTTTAAAATTAAATAAGATCTGATTAACCTTTTCTCTGATTAGTGTTTGTGAGACCTTCCTATGGCTGGTTGGTTTTGAATCCATATCATCGCTGTGCCTCAGTGTAATTCATTATGCGGGAATCTCTTTGAGACATCTTTGAGTGATGTGGTAAAATGGTATATAATTTAAGCCTTTTCCTTTTGAACTTTTTAGGATAATCTTTCCTTGGAGAGGTAAGTCGATAGAAATAAAATGCACTTTGTTGGTTAATCCAGCTCTAAATGCAAACTGTTAAACTGCACACAGATAGGATTTCTGATGGTTAGAGTTAATATTAAGTTGAGGAAATGCCTTCTTGACATTTATTTAACTTCTGATATGATCATAGTGAAATGTTAAAGGGCCATTTGGGATCCACCTGGCATTTGTGTAATGGCCAAGAGCACATTGCACTGGAGATAGTCTCAGATTCTTTCATTAGCAATGAAAGCAGTGAAAACTAAAGGGTAGAGCTCAGCTGGTGTGCCGAATGTGGCTGTTTGTGGTATTCCTCAGGAGGGTAGGACTCGGATCTCCACATGGCTTCTAATAATAATAATAATCTTTATCGGTGTCACAAGTAGGCTTACATTAACACTGCAATGAAGTTACTGTGAAAATCCCCCAGTCGCCACACTCCGGCGTCTGTTCGGGTACACGGAGGCAGAATTCAAACACGTCTTCCGGGACTTGTGGGAGGAAACCAGAGTACCCGGAGGAAACCCACACAGACACGGGGAGAACGTGCAGACTCCACGTAGACAGTGACCCAGCGGGGAATCGAACCTGGGTCCCTGGGGCTGTGAAGCAACTGTGCTATCCACTGTGCTAGCATCCCTCCCAAGGTGTCACCTTGGGATCAATTTCCAATATTTAGTATCTTTTTCCCAGTCTGCTTTTCTCTCCTCTTATCCTGAAAGTATTCTCTCCACTCGCTGGAGAGATATCGGGATGCCATTTTGAAATAGCATCCTCTATGGCCTTGAAGCGACATGCGACCTCCCCTCAGCCCAAATGTATTATGAGAGGGTCCCCCCCCCCCCCCCCCCCCCCCCCCCCCCCCCCCCCCCGAACTCCCCAACACACACTTACGGCACGCCTGGCCCGATTACGAGCACGCAAAAAAATGCCAGACAGTGCCCATGCCAGCTGGCAATGCCACCTGGGCACCATGGCAGTGCCATGCTGGCACCCAGGTGGTACTGCCAGGATGCCAAGCTGGCACAGCCAGGGTATCTAGGTAGCACCAACTGTGCCAGGGCACCACCCTACCCAAAGGGCATACAGCTTGGAGCCTCTAATCCACTGGGAGATCCCAATGAGTGGCGTTCTGTCTGCTCCCCATTTGTTGTTTCCGAGGCAAAGGGAATGAATCTCACAGCCTCAGAGAATCTGCACATTAGGGTGAGACGAGCTGTCTTGTTCTAATATTGCCAACCAGTGATCCCACCCACAATGGGCGGGTGCTACATCACAACATCGCGTTGGATCTCGCAAGGCGTTGCGAGCCACGTGGATCCTGGGGGTGGGGTCTCCCAGCTTTTATTGGCCATGCTGTGCCCTGGCGAGCTGCCTTTCCAGTGCAGCATGGCCATAGGATTGCGCCCTAAGGGTTAATTTGGGCAGGAAATCTGGTGTGAATCACGCCCTCTGGTTCAGCGTAATTCACATCACAATTCTTCCCACATCTGAAACCCACTGAAATGGGATCCGGAGATGCCAGAAAAACCAGATCCTCAGATATTGGGGCACTTTTTAAAGGTTGTCTCAATCTCAGAATATACCTCCAGCCACCGATGATCACCGGCAAGGCCTCTCCTCCCAATCACTGGAAAACCTCCCGCCAACGCTGACAAGCTTTCCCTCAATGAGCAACACCCTCAATGGGTTCGCCAAAGATTCCCCCCTTTCAGGTTCCCTGTTTACTACCCTACCCCAAATTCTCCTTCAGGCCCCACCCCTTGGCAGTGGCAACCTGATAATGCCAGATTGGCACTGCCGGGTGCCAGGGGCATCACCCAGACAGAGCCCTTGGTTTTTCTAGGAAGGACTTAAGAACAAAGAAAAACCCTTTATGAAAAAACTGTGGTTAGAAAATGCACCTGCTCAAAAGAGGAAGCACTTCAGAATTAATGGACTGTGACGAGCTATAAAAAATGAACAAAGCGACCCTCCTTTGAAATAGCCTGGACCTGTCAATCAAGTTGACTGTAAGTACTATGAAATTGAATATAAGCAATGCGATTCAAAGCTTATAGGCTTCCCAGCAAGCCCAGAGGCTTGAAAAAGCTAATAGGAAATGAAATTGAATGTGAGAAAAGCACTTCAAAGGTAGACTTTACCCTTCATCTGACAGATCTCTGAACTTGACATCCTGGGAGAGACATCAAAAGTTTTCAAGACTACAGAGGGAAGATTTGCCACATTAACCCCATCCCGGGAAAGACCCCAACCTGAACCCCTTATGCCCAGACCATGCCCACCCTGACACCCACCTCTCTTGAAGGCTTGGCACCCTGGAGGTAAGTATAGAGAGGTAATCACCCACTTGCTCCCCTTCAGTCTCCCTGGCACATGGTCCCTGCTTTTAGTGATTCGCGCTGCGTGGGTGGTAAATACCAGAAGGCCGCAGCATTCAACTTTAATCTTTCTAATAAGATCTAAAATAAAATAAAATAAGATGTTTAGCTCAGGGCTAAATCGCTGGCTTTGAAAGCAGACCAAGCAGGCCAGCAGCACGGTTCAATTCCCGTAACAGCCTCCCCGAACAGGCGCCGGAATGTGGCGACTAGGGGCTTTTCACAGTAACTTCATTGAAGCCTACTCGTGACAATAAGCGATTTAGGGGCTGTTTAGTATACTGGGCTAAATCGCTGGCTTTGAAAAGCAGACCAAACAGGCCAGCAGCACGGTTCGATTCCCGTACCAGCCTCCCCGGACAGGCGCCGGAATGTGGCGACTAGGGGCTTTTCACAGTAACTTCATTGAAGCCTACTCGTGACAATAAGCGATTTTCATTTTTTTTTTCATTAAATGAATGCAAATGAGTTGTTCTCAGGTTTTTGCCTGTTTTGGGAGAGATCCTGATCCTGAAAATGGGAAATTGACTTGTGTCCGGCATAAATCCCATATCGGGGCTCTCCCGCAATTCTTCCAACATAGCGGGATTTGCACTGGGTGAAATGCAGCCAGAGAATGGCCCCCAGTATATTTTACAGCCACAGGAGATGTTTTGGAATGTACTTCCTTTTGACAAAGTTGCGCACACATTTCAGAACGTGTAGGAAAGAGCTGGGAAGGAAAACAGATGGGAAAAGCCAAGCTGACCTCTGAGTACAATAAGTCAGGTATGAGATAGCCCTTATGATTGAATAAGCTATTTACTTATGCAATATTCGAATTGAAGTGTTAGATAGTGTTGCAAACCCATATAACACATTAAGGTCCTCATTTAGACATTGAGATTACATAGTTTTTGTAATTCACCGAGAGTTATCTGAGGGGTGGAATTCTCCGACCCCCCCGCAGGGTCGGGGAATCGCTCGGGGCCTTTGTAAATCCCGCCCTCGCCGTGGCTGGAATTCTCCGCCACCCGGGAATCGGCGGGGGCAGAAATCACGCCGCGACGGTCGGCGGGCCCCCCGCGGCGATTCTCCGGCCCGCAATGGGCCAAAGTCCCTCTGCTGTCAGGCCTCTCCCTCCGACGTGGTTTAAACCACCTCTGGTGCCGGCAGGAGCAGGCGGCACGAGCGGACCCCAGGGTCCTGGGGGGGTGCGGGGCGATCTGACCCTGGGGGGTGCCCCCACGGTGGCCTGGCCTGCGATCGGGGCCCACCGATCGGCGGGCGGGCCTGTGCCGTGGGGGCACTGTTTTTCTTCCACCGCCGCCACAGCCTCCACCATGGCGGAGGCGGAAGAGACCCCCTCCACCGCGCATGCGCTAGGGTAACGTCAGCGGCCGCTGACGCTCCGGCACATGCGAGACTCACGCCGACCAGTGAAGGCCTTTCGGCCAGCCCTGACGCCGGTCGTTGGGACGCCAAAGGCCGTTGTGCCGGTCGGCGGAGCGGGAGCCACTCCGTGCGGGCCTAGCCCCGAAAGGTGCAGAGAATTCCGCACCTTTGGGGAGGCCCGACGCCGGAGTGGTTGGCGCCACTCCGCTACGCCGGGACCCCCCGCCCCGCCGGGTAGGGGAGAATCCCGGCCCTGGTATTCTGGGCAATGTAAGTATGGTGGTGATTTTTCACAACACTTTGCAATAAGCCCTGAAAATATGACAGATTTGTGATCTAGAAACTGAAATGTTAGCATCTCTTATATATTATTAAATAAACATGTATGTATTGTTGTTAAGGTGGGATGTCATTCATTAATTAAGCCCCTAGGGCAGGTCACTGCCCAAAAGGCAGTTTTTCAGCCCTGATCACTACAGTATGACATTTCAGATTCAAATGTGTTGCTCTTGGAATCTGCTGAATACACTGAATAATGTTGTGGTAAAATGTGTGGCATTTTAAGTCCGTTATTTATATACAGAATAACCACTGCACAATCTAACCAAGGTAAGGGAATTTATTTCCATTCTGAAGGATGGCTGATGAATGATTTCTGCAGTGTCAGCGATATGATGACACAGAAGAGATGTTCATGTTTCTGGGAGCAAGTCCTCTTGATCAAACTGAGAGATTGGAATCCACATTGTTTCAATGTCAGAAACCTGTGGAATATGTCATTAAAAGCACCTTCTATCAGGAGAAATACCAGTCCCACGTTGAGCTAGGATTAGCAATTTTAGCCATTAAAGAGCAATGGAAGCAAATGAATCAGTTCAATTTTTAACATTGTGTCCTGTGTGGTAGGTAACATGCTCTACTCAAACCTTGGTTAGTGATGGGTTCTTTGGAATCTCGATGAAGACTCGAACTCGTCCAGTAGTAACAAAAGGTTTATTGAGTAACTATAACAATAACAATTGCATGAGTTCTTTACTTTAACTTTGATACTAGTGATAAGGTTAACAAGATCTAACTACGGTAACTATACGTAACTCCACCAGTCATCTGAACTAGTCTGCTATTGCTCTGGTCACAGTGCACCCAAGAGAGAGAGAGAGAGACCCAATGTGGCTGCCTTTTATACCCCTGTTGGTCCGGCCCTCTAGTGATCATGTGGTGCTACTGATTACACATTAACCCCTTGTGTACTTGCACATACAGAGATCATTACACTATTCCTGTTCTGTGTATGAACAAAGAACAAGGAACAGTACGGCACAGGAACAGGCCCATTGGCCTTCCAAGCCTGTGCCGACCATGATGCCTGTCTAAACTAAAACCTTCTGCACTTCTGGGGTCCATATCCCTCTATTCCCATCCTCAGGCTGCTGTCCAGTCTCCAGCAGGTTTGGCAGTGTGCCAAGACAGACAAGAGACAGTCCGTGATTACTGAGTGCCTTAATCAGCTCAGCGTGGCCTTCTTCACAAGTGATTATGGTGCAGACTGAACTCCAGCAAATGACCTGGGCATACTACTTTCACAATGAAATTGTGTCTTCCAGAGCATTGTCAGAAAATCAGAATGCCTAAATTGCACAATCTGATAAAGGTGCAAGGCCTACTTCATATGCTTCAGATATGTTCTAATCATCCTGTGGCAGCAGGATCTACAAACACAGCATGCATTGCTGAGAAGTATTAAACTATAGTAATTGAAATTAGAGCGTGTGACAGATATAATTAAGAAATGAGTTTCGATTTTTTGTAAAAGTTCACTATTTCTGCTCCATGGAAACGCATTGTAATCTTACAGTATGTTTGTCATATGCAGTTAAAATCAAGCATGCTTCTCACAAGTGCTGCGAATCGCAGATAAAATGATTCCTGTTATAATATCAAGGTTCTTCTGTGGAGATAAGAACATCCAAAAACTGTTCACAAATCTATTTTTGTGTGTAGCAGATGAGTATCTGTTTGAGGTTCCTCTACAGCTCTCCCGTTATGCCAACCCTATGTTACTCAGCACTCATAATTCACAAACCATTTATTTACTGGAATGCAATCTCTGAGAGTGTGTTGGTGGCAAGGTGCAGGATTCAGCGGTACTGGGTTACAGTCCACTGAATGGTTTGTTTAGTGGGGAGTTTCTTGGTGCCTGCAATACCGAGAAACATCTCTCTATTCAACAGCGCTTTGCCAGTTTTGTTTGGCCTTGGGGAGATTCTCTCCGCATTATATCATTATCTGAAAACATATAATATGTAGGGTTACAGGGTTAAAGTGGGGAAGTGCCCCTTTATATGGTCAGCACAGACACAGCGGACTGAATGGCTCCTTCTGTGCTGTAACCGTTCTCTGATTCAATGATTCTAAGTCTGCACCATTACTAGGTGGTCTCTTTGTTGCAAAGTTATGTAATGGTGTGCAAAATACTGCACTGGCGTTAATCGCTGCAAATCCAATCAACATGGCAAATGTGAATGTCTCATGGGGAGACGGAGACACTGAAATATCACCACCTCTGAAGGTGACAGTATATTGAGAAATCATTAGAGCACCACTTCAAACACTGAATCAGTATTTACAGCATGTTTAGATGGCACATTGGTACAAACACACAACAGTAAAAGAATTTCATGTACTTTCAAACCTTGTCAATATTTTTAATTCATCATTTCAAACTGATGCTCCCACTGTCAGTGTCAGCCCTATATTCATCAGGCCTCCTTCTGCACTGTAAATTCTATGACAATAAAAAGGTGTTGCAGAGCTCCAAATGATCTCTCAACACTGCCAGAATTCAGCTCAGTCTATCATTGTATTTCTCATACTCTAAGATATAGTATGAAACATTTAAATCTAATATTACATTTTAGTGAAGATCTCTTCATTTCATCATTAAGAATGGGTTACTTGGTACGGTGGGTTAGAAAACAAGAGGAATCAACCGCTTGGGTAAGAAGACAACATTACGCCGGGCACAGATTGGGCATCCCGGCTGAATAGCAGGAGATTTGTGCTGGGTGTGAACCATTCTGTGATTCACCTGGCCGGCTCCTGATGGCAAGATCCGGATCACGTCCAAGAATGGAGAGAATACCACTCACCCTAATTTGCATTCATTTCAATCTCATGAAGTTAAATACAGCAACCTGCCAGGAATTACCCAACTCCCCAGCAGGAAGTCACACAGGCGTCATTTAGCATTCTTTTTAAAAATGGGAATCTGCCGCAATAGTTACTGAGGGGAAGTGAGGAGGTGAGCAGCCATTTCCATTTACCAGCATGCAGCTCAAGATCAACAGACCAGTTGCCCAGTTGTCGGGTGGAGGAACTCTCGGGGGGGCCGGGCTTGGTCAGGATGGTTTTTTTAATAAATGTTTTTATTCTCCATTTTCACATTTTCCTCCAAAATTTACACCCCACCTACAAACAGTAAACGGTAACAAATACAAAATCAATCCCCTTAACAATAACAACGATCCCATCCTCCCACCACCCCAAACAACAGCCCACCTGTCAATATATGCATCCAATAAAACAAACCCTCCCACGGTGGAAACTAAAAGCAAAGGAGAAAAAGAAAAAAGGAGTCCGGGACCGCCCATGGTCACCATTGAGTCCACTACCCCCCCCCCCCCCCCCCCCCCCCCCCCCCCCCCCCCCCCGCCCCACACACACTCAACGCCATTCAACCTCTGAAAGAGTGCCGTACATGATACCCAAGAGTTGTAAACCCCCTCCCTCCCCCCATTCCCAACTCCTCCCACCCACTGCCTCTTGTAAAACTCCTTCCCCCAACCTCGGTTCCTTCCCCTCCAACTTTCCACCCTGGCTAGACCACTCGGACCCTGTTCTGCCAGGCTCCGATGGCCGCAGCCCGTCCCCCCACCTCACTCCCGTTCACTGGCCGGCTTAGACCGGCCAGCGTGGAGGCCCCCGCCCGGGTCCCTTTCCCCCTTGCCCGACCCTAGGAAAGCCCACAAATCCCCCTTTTAGCGCACAAACCCCGCATATCCACCTACACCCCAAAGAGCCCCCACTTCGAGTGAAAGTCCCATCACTTCCCTTATCCAGATATATACAACACCGGCTCCTTTAGCCCATACACCCGCACACAGTGAAACAAACAAAAAAAAAAGAAAATACAGTCCTGAGGTTACACCGGCACATGCCCATTTCTCAGTTTCTCAGTTCTGCCACAGTCCTTCTGCCTTCGCAAACTCCTCCGCTGCTTCCGCCGTTCCAAAATAAAAGTCCTTGAGCTTGTAAGTCACCCTCAGCTTCGCTGGATATACAATGCCGCACTGCACCTTGCTAATGTACAGTGCCCTCTTCACCCGGTTGAAAGCAGCCCGCCTCCTCGCCAGCTCCACCGTAAAGTCCTGGTATACACGTATTCCAGCTCCAGCCCACTGCACCACCCGCTTCTGCTTGGCCCAGCACAGGACCTGTCACATTGTACCTACGGAAGCACAAAGTCACTACTCTTGGTGGCTCACTCGCCTTTGGTACAGGCCTCCCCGACCGATGAGCCCGATCCAGTTCATATCGGGAGGGATCCTCCCCCTCCCCCAACAGTTCCGCCAGCATCGCAGCAAAATACTGAGTCGGTCTCGGCCCTTCAACTCCTTTGGGCAGCCCCACAATCCTCAAATTCTGCCGCCTGGATCTATTTCACAGGTCTTCCATTTTCCCTCACAGATCCTTGTTCACCTCCATCACCTTCCGCATCTCCTTCTCCATCGACATAAGTTGTTCACCATGCTGCAATAATGTCTCCTCCACTTCCTTCAGTGCCTCCCCTTGCTCCCGCACCTCCGTACTGCGCTCGCCCACGCCGTCGTCACCGGGGAAATCGCCTCCTCCACCAACATACTCAAAACCTCCCTCATCTCCTTCCTCATTGTCTCCATGTATTTTGTAAAAAGCCTATCGAATTCCGCAGCCATTACCTTAGTTATTTCTTCAGCCTTAAGCAATGCGGCCTCCCCTGGTGCTCCGGCCTCCATTTTCCTTGGTGACCCCGCGGTGACCTTTCTACTCCCCAACGAACTTTCAGCTGTTTTCACAGCCGTTTTCTTACTGGACCTCGACATATCCCTTCCCTGTACTTTCTCCTGGCCTTCACCGCCTTCGCTGCCCCTAGGACCGGGCGTCAATCCCCGACAATGCCGTTCCCGAACGGGAGCCCTCCAATGCTCGGCTGCCTCCCGCCCGCCGACACCGGAAGTCAGCCGTCACCGCTTCTTCAATGGCCTTTGTGAGATCTTTTCACAGTTGTTCCCTCTGCTGCTAGAATTCAGCTTTCATAAAGGCCCTCAAGTCAGCTTGAGGCCTTTAAGCTCGCCCTTCCCCTGCCTGCATGCTGGAAGAGGCTTTTGTCTCTACTGTAGCTTCAGCCAAATCTTTCACTGTTTCTGCGGGCCTGGTAACCAAGAAACATACCATTCCTGGGGGAAAGTACTCCTCCAACATTCACCTATGCCTTTTCATCAAAATTCCACCCCGTATTGCTTAAAAAAGAGCTCTTTTCTGTAACCTTGGGCAGGAGCTGCCTTGTGTGTGACCACTTACTCCATGGTGCACACCGGATCTCGCTTGGTCAGGATGTTTAAATGTTCCACATTGTGGGTCGCCCCGGAGCTGAGGGGGTAATGGGTACCTCTGAGGCCTTCACACTATCTTTAAATATTGTGAAGATCCACAACAGGGGCAATCACAGCTGTGGCCTCTCGGTCTGACCAAATAAACCAGGACAGAGCCCTGCTTCTATCCTGAAAGTCAACTTCACTCTCTGACTGTGAGCAGCCTCTAGCTTCACAGCTGAAGGCTGCTGCACATGAGGAATTAGCTCTGTTAGTTGTAATAGCACCTCACACTCCTCAATTCTCAAGTGACTCCTCAAAGGTACACGTGTCATGCCTCAGAGGATGATTAGTGCGTTGCATGTCCAACAACTTTGATGCATGAACAGTGAGCCTGGACTTTAGGAGCATCAGTAATGTAGAATCTTCTCATGGACAAAGGTTAAGTGCATGGAAGAACAAATTACAATTCCGCACAGCCTCCCTAATGTTCCTGGCAGATACTGGGGTCTAGGGCCTCGGGGCTCCTGATGTGGCCAGGGGGTGAATGTGCATAGCAATGTTTGTCAGCACAAGTGGTTTGTTCGATGACACTCTGAGAGAGGGTGGCACAGTCTGAGAGAAGGTGGCACAGTCTGAGAGAAGGTGGATCAGTCTGACAGAGGGTGGTACAGTCTGAGAGACGGTGGTACAATGTGAGAGAAGGTGGTACAGTCTGAGAGAAGGTGGTACAATCTGAAATTGTGGGACAGTGTGAGAGAAGGTGGTACAGTCTGAGAGAGGGTGGTACAGTCTGAGAATAGGTGGTACAGTCTGAGAGAATGTGGTACAGTGTGTGAGAAGGTGGTACAGTCTGAGGGAGTGTGGTTCAGTCTGAGAGAAGGTGGTACAGTCTGAGAGAGTGTGGTCCAATCTGAGAGAAGGTGGTACAGTCTGAGAGAGGTTTGTATAGTCTGAGAGTGTGGTACAGTCTGAGAAAAGGTGGTTCATTGTGAGAGAAGGTTGTACAGTCTGAGGGAAGGTGGGACAGTCTGAGAAGTTGGTACAGTCTCAAAGAGGGCAGTACAGTCTGAGAGAAGGTGGTACAGTCTGAGAGATGGTGGTACAGTCTGAGAGAAGGTGGTACAGTCTTAGATTGGGATAAAGTGTGAGAGAAGGTGGTACAGTGTGTGAGAAGGTGGTACAGTCTGAGAGAAGGTGGTACAGTCTGAGAGAAGTTGGTACAGTCTCAAAGAGGGTGGTGCAGTCTGAGAGAGTGTGGTACAGTCTGAGAGAAGGTGGTACAGTCTGAGAGAAGGTGGTACAGTCTGAGATTGTGGTACAGTGTGAGAGAAGGTGGTACAGTCTGAGATAGGGTGGTACAGTCTGAGAAAAGATGGTACAGTCTGAGAAAAGGTGGTACAGTCTGAGAGAATGTGGTACAGTGTGTGAGAAGGTTGTACAGCGTGTGAGAAGGTGGTACAGTCTGAGAGAGTGAGGTACAGTCTGAGAGAAGGTGGTACAGTCTGAAAGAGTGAGGTACAGTCTGAGAGAAGGTGGTACAGTGTGAGAGAAGTTGGTACAGTCTCAAAGACGGTGGTACAGTCTGAGAGAAGGTTGTACAGTCTGAGAGAAGGTGGTACAGTCTGAGAGAAGGTGGTACAGTCTGAGAGAGTGTGGTACAGTCTGAGAAGGTGGTACAGTCTGAGAAAGGGTGGTACAGTCTGAGAGAAGGTGGTACAGTCTGAGAGAAGGTGGTACAGTCTGAAAGAGTGAGGTACAGTCTGAGAGAAGGTGGTACAGTCTGAGAGAGGGTGGTGCAGTCTGAGAAAAGGTGGTACAGTCTGAGAGAAGGTGGTACAGTCTGAGAGAGTAAGGTGCAGTCTGAGAGAAGGTGGTACAGTGTGAAAGAAGTTGGTACAGTCTCAAAGAGGGTGGTACAGTCTGAGAGAAGATGGTACAGTCTGAGAGAGGGTGGTACAGTCTGAGAAGGTGGTACAGTCTGAGAGAGTGTGGTACAGTCTGAGAGAAGGTGGTACAGTCTGAGATAGTGTGGTACAGTCTGAGAGAAGGTGGTACAGTCTGAGAGAAGGTGGTACAGTCTGAGATAGTGTGGTATAGTCTGAGAGAGTGAGGTACAGTCTGAGAGAAGGTGGTACAGTCTGAGAGAAGGTGGTACAGTCTGAGAGGGTGGTATAGTCTGAGAGAGAGAGGTACAGTCTTAGAGTGTGGTACTGTGGTAGTCGGTATTAGAGGTATTACGGTACCTAGGTTGATGCTGTAAGATCATTGGTGTGGGAGGTACCTGAGACAGTAAGATGATTGGTGAAGCCTGCCTGCTGGTTCCGCCCAGTAAGGTGGAGTATAAGAGTCTGTGTTTCCCTAGCTGCTGCATTCTGTACCTGCGCTGCTGGGGGGGGGGGGGGGGGGGGGACATCTAGTCCAATAAAGCCTTCAATTGTACCCTGTTACTCTGTTTATCTGGTTCTAAATATGGTCGCCTTCCTTAATCCTAATTACGTTTGCTCTAGAGTCGCCAGGTATCTTTCTATATCGCCACAAGGTTCAAACCCGGATACTGATCAAAGAACCAGCATACCAGTTAGTTAGTTCAAAGTCAATACTATTTATTTACACACACAGTAATATCTACTCATCCAGAGATACCACAAACTAAACTACACCTATACTTAGCTTTGGGTGCCCACTCAGTCAGAGGAACAATGGCCGTTGTTCGGATCTGAGGCTGTTGGGTGCGAAGGTGTAACAGGAGAACAAATAAATCGTCCCTTGCTGGCGAGCGTTGACCTTGGACTTACTGCTTATGGTGCAGCTGGTGGACGGGTCTCTCCGCTTCGAGAGCCAAGTCCAAGAGAGCGATTCTCTCTCGGGGGCTTCTTATACCCGAAGGGGCTTCGCGCGTTTCTGAGCGGGCCTTCAACTTGGCCCCAATTAATTGGACCGCATCTTGATGACTGGTAGCGATCTCGACCAATAAAGGGGTGGGTGCCCTGATGACTGGGCGTGTGTTTGGTGGCCGTTAGCCTGGCTTTGTTTGTGTCTCTCTGGCGCCGGGGTGCCTGCCTCAGTATCGGTTACTTGAATGTCTTTCCTTTGTTCCCGGAGATGGCCCATCAATATGCTAATTGACCTGCAGTTTCAGTCTCGTCTAGGAGTTGCCTTCTCAATACGCATCCAGGCTCTGTGCCTGCCTGCTTTCCGAACATTGTCCATGTTTCCCTATAGTCTTTGCAAACATCCATTTTGTATTCTGGAAGCGGCCTTCCCAGATGGCTACAACCCCAGTCTTGCTTCGAGAGTTATTGATCGTGCATCAATTTATTGGACTAGACTTTGAAGAATGGAGCTCCGCATCAAGCCGGAGTATCTGCAACTTAGCCCCCACGCGGCAAACTCAGCGGCAACCTTCAAACACTGGCTAGCATGCTTCAACTGGTACCTCAGGACGGCCACAGGGGTTCGCTGCCATTTTTGCGGGCAAGCCAAGCACCCCCGGCAAAGCTGCCCGACCCACTCCTCCATTTGCAAAGGCTATGGCAAAAAGGGGCATTTTGTAGTGGTATGCCAGGCCGGGCGGTCGCCGCTGTCTCCGGGGGTGAATCGGGGCCGCCGCCACAACTCTCTCCGCAGGCCATGTGCGGCCCGTGGGCGCCGCCATCTTCAATTTCCCGAGCCACGTGCGGCCCCGGGCGCCGCCATCTTGCCCACCCCCAGCCATGGGCGACCCGTGGGCGCCGCCATCTTGCCCACCCCCAGCCATGGGCGACCCGTGGGCGCCGCCATCTTGCCCACCCCCAGCCATGGGCGACCCGTGGGCGCCGCCATCTTGGCTGGAGTCTCAGGATCCCGATTCAGATGACCGCACACCGCCCGTGGAAAATCTTCAGCTTCTGCCACGACTCGCCTCGGTGACCCTGGACCAGCCTCGGCCCCGAACTCTCTCGACCGCGATGACAACCGTGCTCATCAACGGCCGCAAAACATCCTGCCTGATCGACTCCGGGAGCACAGAGAGCTTCATACACCCCAACACGGTAAGGCGCTCTTCTCTTACCATCCACCAAGTTAACCAGAGAATCTCCCTGGCCTCCGTGTCTCACTCTGTAGAGATCAAGGGGTTCTGTGTAGCTAACCTCACGGTCCAGGGAAGAGAATTTAAGAATTTCCGACTCTGTGTTCTCCCTCACCTCTGCGCTGCCACGCTCCTGGGATTTAACTTCCAATGCAATCTCCAGAGCTTAACCTTTAAATTCGCGGCCCTATACTCCCCCCCCCGTCACTGTCTGCAGCCTCGCGACCCTCAAGGTCGACCCGCCTTCCCTGTTTGCGAACCTCACCCCGGATTGTAAACCAGTCGCCACCAGGAGCAGACAGTACAGTGCCCAGGACCGGACCTTCATTAGGTCAGAAGTCCAGCGGTTAGTGAAGGAAGGTGTTATTGAGGCTAGCAACAGCCCCTGGAGAGCTCAAGTAGTGGTTGTAAAGACCGGGGAGAAGCACAGGATGGTCATCGATTATAGTCAGAGCATCAACAGGTATACGCAGCTCGACACGTACCCTCTCCCCCGCATATCTAATTTGGTCAATCAGATTGCACAATACAAGGTCTTTTCCATGGTGGACCTCAAATCCGCCTACCACCAGCTCCCCATCCGCCCTGACGACCGCAAGTACACTGCACTCGAAGCAGATGGGCGGCTCTACCACTTCCTAAGGGTTCCCTTCGGTGTCACAAATGGAGTCTCGGTCTTCCAACGGGAGATGTACCGAATGGTTGTGAGGAATTGAACAAACGAATGTGATATAAAATATAACATAATGATGATGCTGCCGGATTAGATCCCGGCCTATGCAGGGTAATGATGATGCTGCCGGATTGAATCCCGGCCTATGCAGGATAATGATGATGCTGCCGGATTAGATCCCGGCCTATGCAGGGTAATGATGATGCTGCCGGATTGAATCCCGGCCTATGCAGGATAATGATGATGCTGCCGGATTGAATCCCGGCCTATGCAGGGTAATGATGATGCTGCCGGATTGAATCCCGGCCTATGCAGGATAATGATGATGCTGCCGGATTGAATCCCGGCCTATGCAGGGTAATGATGATGCTGCCGGATTGAATCCCGGCCTATGCAGGATAATGATGATGCTGCCGGATTGAATCCCGGCCTATGCAGGATAATGATGATGCTGCCGGATTAGATCCCGGCCTATGCAGGATAATGATGATGCTGCCGGATTGAATCCCGGCCTATGCAGGATAATGATGATGCTGCCGGATTAGATCCCGGCCTATGCAGGATAATGATGATGCTGCCGGATTGAATCTCAGCCTATGCAGGATAATGATGATGCTGCCGGATTAGATCCCGGCCTATGCAGGATAATGATGATGCTGCCGGATTGAATCCCGGCCTATGCAGGATAATGATGATGCTGCCGGATTGATTCCCGGCCTATGCAGGATAATGATGATGCTGCCGGATTGAATCCCGGCCTATGCAGGATAATGATGATGCTGCCGGATTGAATCCCGGCCTATGCAGGATAATGATGATGCTGCCGGATTGAATCCCGGCCTATGCAGGATAATGATGATGCTGCCGGATTGAATCCCGGCCTATGCAGGATAATGATGATGCTGCCGGATTAGATCCCGGCCTATGCAGGATAATGATGATGCTGCCGGATTGAATCTCAGCCTATGCAGGATAATGATGATGCTGCCGGATTAGATCCCGGCCTATGCAGGATAATGATGATGCTGCCGGATTGAATCCCGGCCTATGCAGGATAATGATGATGCTGCCGGATTGAATCCCGGCCTATGCAGGATAATGATGGTGCTGCCGGATTGAATCCCGGCCTATGCAGGATAATGATGATGCTGCCGGATTGAATCCCGGCCTATGCAGGGTAATGATGATGCTGCCGGATTGAATCCCGGCCTATGCAGGATAATGATGATGCTGCCGGATTGAATCCCGGCCTATGCAGGATAATGATGATGCTGCCGGATTGAATCCCGGCCTATGCAGGATAATGATGATGCTGCCGGATTGAATCCCGGCCTATGCAGGATAATGATGATGCTGCCGGATTGAATCCCGGCCTATGGAGGGTAATGATGTTACTGCGAGTGGTGATATTTCACTGCTTGGTGAATCTGTAATGAGAGGGCAAAGATTTTAAATAATCAAAAGATGAATTAAAGATGAGGTTGGTAAGAAATATTTTTATTCTGAAGCTGTTTAGGATGTGGAATGCCAAGTCACAGCATCCTGACTTGAAACTTTATCGCCATTCCTTCACTGTTGCTGGGTCAAAATCCTGGAATTCCCTCCCTAAGAGCACTGTGGATGTACCTACACCACATGGCTGGCTGCGGCTCACCACCACGGTCACAAGGGAAATTAGGGAGGGGCAAAAATGCCGGCCTAGCCAGGAACACCCATATTCTATGAAAGCAAAAGTGAGTGTAAATGTGGAGTTAGACCAGATGGTCATGTACCATAGAATATCATAGAATTTACAGTGCAGAAGGAGGCCAGTCAGCCCATCGAGTCTGCACCGGCTCTTGGAAATTGCACCCTACCCAACGTCAACACTTCCCCCCCATAACCCAGCAACCCCACCCAACACTAAGGGCAATTCTGGACACTAAGGGCACGGGTTTGATGAGGTAAATGGATTGGATTGGATTGGATTTGTTTATTGTCACGTGTACCGAGGTACAGTGAAAAGTATTTTTCTGCAAGCAGCTCAACAGATCATTAAGTACATGGTAAGAAAAGGGAATAAAAGAAAATACATAATAGGGCAACACAAGATATACAATGTCAAGAGAAGATTAAAGATAGAGGTCAGTAATAATGTTAGTTTTCGAATTAATTTTTAAAAGATTAGAACGAGTATAAGTTAAGTAAAAGGTAGATCTGTTGGGGAGAGCTCACAGAGAGTAGCCTCGCTCCGGCGCCATTTTGGAAAATGGTCTGTTTTTGGTGCTGGAACATTCCGTGTGGTCTGTTACTGTTAGCTTATCTTCCTGTTCAAACACTGAGCTTTCTGCTGTGCCCACATTCTGCCTTCATTTGACTGTTTTTGATGTCGGCTTTCCTGGTACATCTGACTTTTTGACCCAGAAAAGCACTTTTGGATGCTGTCTGATGTTTGACAGCGTGTGCAGTTGTGTTATCAAACTGCCTTTCATCATTTTGGCCGAGATATTCTCATGGGTCTACAGAGTTGCATGAATGACATACCGAACCAAACAGAATGTTATTTAGGGTAAAAATGTCGACAGTACACAAAACAGTCATATAAAAAGAGAATTCTCCAGGTAGGAACAAGTTGAGACAAAATGTGCAGGACTGTGAAATCTGGTTTTTCACATCAATATTTGGGACTGTGATTTATTGAGGCAGGGAGAGAAAAAGTTAAGTGGATTTCAGTTTTAGTACTAGACACATATGATCCTAAGAAAGCCTATTGGAGCCTCCTATTTATGCTACATCCAATTAATTTGCTGTCTAAGTTTGACAAAATGGAGATATAATTTAAGTTTATAAAATAAGATTGATTTTACAATTGGCTATCCAAGAGCCAAGCACCAGAGCTCAGACACAATTGTACAGCATGGGAACAAGAGTTTGAGTGAACATTAACTGAACACTTGACAAGATGGCTATTTGGAAACCTGCTTTCTGCATTTTACCCTCGTTAATGATAAATCCAGTATATATTTTAAATCCTCCTGGATATGATTTAAGGAAAAATTTGGATGCAGATGAAACAAGAGAGCCAGGTGGTGATTCAGGCCGGACTGATGTACTGGTGGTTTTAATCCCCGTCGACACTAACAGAATCAATGTCAGGTTCGCACTGATGTGAAAATGGATCAGTTTAAGGCTGGGAAATGCATTGGATCGCACCGATTATAAAATACTCTTTACATTTGTACCTATAGTGTTAGAACATATTATTTGCAGCATTTGATGTTGGTGTACAGTGGGAGCAGTGTAGTGTGGACATGCGTGCTGAAACTCTATGACTGAGGTTGGAGTGGCTTTGATTTTGGATTGGAGATGGCGTAGGTTGAACAGTTTCCTATCTGTTCTGTAGCTTATCTCCACACCTGTGGACAATATTCTGGAGGCGAGGTGGAATATTGTAGCAAGGCAGGTGGAGGCGAGAGTATGATGATACAGCCGTGTTTTATGCCAGTATTCATTGTGATAGGGTTTGTTGTAGTTCCATTGTCAAGGATCATGGTTTGTATGTCATGATGGAGTAGGTAATGGGTGGTAAGAAATTGCTGAGGAGAACCAAAGAATAATCTGCCTTCCTATTTTTGCTGCTGAAGTGGATAACCTCACATTTATCCAAATTATACTCTATCTGCCATGCATCTGCCCACTCACTCAACCTGTCCAAATCACACTGTAGCATCTCTGCATCCTCCTCACAGATCACCCACCCACCCAACTTTGTATCATCTGCAAATTTGGAGATCATGCATTTAGTTCCCTCGTCCAAATCATGAATAAATCACAAAATCCAAACAATGCAGAAGGAGGCCATTCAGCCTATCAAGGCTGTACCAACCCTCTGAAAGGCCACTCAGCCTATCAAGGCTGCACCAAACCTCTGAAAGAGCACCCTACCCAAACCCACTCCCCCACCCTATCCTAATAACCCCTTAACATAACCAACACATCTTTTGACACCAAGAGGCAATTTATCATGGCCAATCTACCTAATTTATACATATTTGGACTGTTGAAAGAAACCGCAGCACCTGGAGGAAACCCATCCAGACATGGGGAGAACGTGCAAGCTCCACACAGTCACCCGAGGCCAGAATCGAACCTGGGACCCTGGCATTGTAAGGCAGCAGTGTTACCTACTGTGTCACCCACTATGAACAATGTGAACAGTTGGGGTCCACGCAAAGATCCCTGTGATTCCCCACTATTCACTGCCTGCCAATCGGAAAAGACCCATGTATTCTAACCTTTTACTTCCTGTCTGCTAACCAGCTGTTCATCCATCTCAAGACACTACCCATAATCCCATGTGCTTAAACTTTACACATTAATCTGCTATGTGTGACCTTGTCAAAAGCCTTCTGAAAGTCTAAATAAACCACATTCACTGGTTCTCCCTGGTCACCTCTACTAGTTACATCTTCAAAGCATTCCATTCCCGTACCAACCTCCCCGGACAGGCTCCGGAACGTGGCGACTAGGGGCTTTTCACAGTAACTTCATTGAAGCCTACTCGTGACAATAAGCAATTTTCATTTCATTTCATTAGATTTGTCAAGCATGATTTCCCTTTCATAAATCCGTGCTGACTTTGTCTGATTACACCATTGCTTTCCAAATGCTGTGCTATGAAATCCAGCAACTTCCCCACACCTGACGTTAGGCTCACTGGTCTGTAGTTTTCTCACTACCTCCCTTGTTTAACAGCGGGGTTATATTAGCTGCCCTCCAACCTGTAGGAACTATTTCAGAGTCCAAAGAATTTAGGTACATGACCACCAATATATCTACTATTTCCTCAAGTACTCTGGGATGAAGATTATTAGGCCCTGGAAATTTAACCACCTTCAATCCCATTAATTTCCCCAAAACCATTTCTTGACCAATACTAATTTCCCCTCAGCTCCTCACTGAAACCTGTATGTCTCAGAATTTCTGGTACATTATTCATGTCTTCCACTGTAAACTAATTTGGCAGGGGGAGGGGATGCAGACTGTTAGCAGAATAGGGACACGGTGCATCACAGAAAAATAATCATGTCAGAGTGAATATAGCGGTAGAAAGTTTCAGGAGAGTAAGAGAAGGCTGAATGGCCTTTACTTTAATTCCTGGAGTATTACAGGTAAAACAGATGAGTTAAGGGCGAGGGTTGACATGTGGAATCATGATGTAGTAGCCATCACGGAAACGTGGTTGAGGGAGGGGCACAATTGGCAGCTTAACATCCCGGGATACAGAATCTTCAGGAGGGACAGCGGAGGGGGTAAAAGAGGAGGAGGCACTATATGAAATGAAATGAAAATCACTTATTGTCACAAGTAGGCTTCAAATGAAGTTACTGTGAAAAGCCCCTAGTCACCACATTCCGGCGCCTGTTCGGGGAGGCTGTTACGGGAATTGAACCGTGCTGCTGGCCTGCCTTGGTCTGCTTTCAAAGCCAGCGATTTAGCCCTGTGCTAAACAGCCCCCTATATGATGAGTTAAGGAGTCAGTTACTGCAGTAAGGAGAGATGATATCTTGGGGGTGGAGTTAAATGAAGCTTTGTAGGTAGAGTTTATGAATAAGAAAGGGACTGCTAAGTTGCTAGGTGTTTATTATAGACTCCCAGATAGTCATTGGTAAATTAAGGAGCAATATGTGTGCAATTTTCAGAAGTGTGTAAAAATAATAATTATCATGAGTGATTTCAACTTTCCCAACATTAACTGGGATAGTCATCATGTTAAGGGCTTAGATGGAGCAGAGCTCATAAAATGTACACATGTGGAAGGTCCAACAGGGATGGCGCAGGGCTGGACCTAATTCTGGGAAATGAAGCTGGACCAGTGGTTGATGTGATGGTGGGGGAGCATTTTAGTGATAGCGACCCTGGGTCGCTATCACTAAAATGCTCCCCCACCATCACATCAACCACTGGTCCAGCTTCATTTCCCAGAATTAGGTCCAGCCCTGCGCCATCCCTGTTGGACCTTCCACATGTGTACATTTTATGAGCCAGTAACATTAGGAATGATAGTAAAAGTTTCTTTAAATACATTAAAAACAAACGGGAGGCAAAAGTAGACATTGGGCCGCTCCAAAATGACGCTGGTAATCTAGTGATGGGAGACAAGGAAATAGCTGAGGAACTTAATAAGTACTTTGCGTCAGTCTTCACAGTAGAAGACATGAGTAATATCCCAACAATTCAGGAAAGTCAGGGGGCAGAGTTGAATATGGTTGCCATCACAAAGGAGAAGGTGCTAGAGAAACTAAAAGGTCTGAAAATTGATAAATCTCCGGGCCCAGATGGGCTACATCCTAGAGTTCTAAAGGAGATAGCTGAAGAAATAGTGGAGGCGTTAGTTATGATCTTTCAAAAGTCACTGGAATCAGGGAAAGTCCCAGAGGATTGGAAAATCGCTGTTGTAACCTCCCTGTTCAAGAAGGGAACAAGAAAAAATATGGAAAATTATAGGCCAATTAGCCTAACCTCGGTTGTTGGCAAAATTCTAGAATCCATCGTTAAGGATGAGATTTCTAAATTCTTGGAAGTGCAGGGTCGGATTAGGACAAGTCAGCATGGATTTAGTAAGGGGAGGTTGTACCTGACAAACCTGTTAGAGTTCTTCGAAGAGATAACAAATAGGTTAGACCAAGGAGAGCCAATGGATGTTATCTATCTTGACTTCCAAAAGGCCTTTGACAAGGTGCCTCACGGGAGACTGCTGAGTAAAATAAGGGCCCATGGTATTCGAGGCAAGGTACTAACATGGATTGACGATTGGCTGTCAGACAGAAGGCAGAGAGTTGGGATAAAAGGTTCTTTTTCGGAATGGCAACCGGTGACAAGTGGTGTCCCGCAGGGTTCAGTGTTGGAGCCACAGCTGTTCTCTTTATATATTAACGATCTAGATGACGGGACTGGGGGCATTCTGGCCAAGTTTGCCGATGATACAAAGATAGGTGGAGGGGCAGGTAGTATTGAGGAGGTGGGGAGGCTGCAGAAAGATTTAGACAGTTTAGGAGAATGGTCCAAGAAGTGGCTGATGAAATTCAACGTGGGCAAGTGCGAGGTCTTGCACTTTGGAAAAAAGAATAGAGGCATGGACTATTTTCTAAACGGTGACAAAATTCATAATGCTAAAGTGCAAAGGGACTTGGGAGTCCTAGTCCAGGATTCTCTAAAGGTAAACTTGCAGGTTGAGTCCGTAATTAAGAAAGCAAATGTAATGTTGTCATTTATCTCAAGAGGCTTGGAATATAAAAGCAGGGATGTACTTCTGAGGCTTTATAAAGCACTAGTTAGGCCCCATTTAGAATACTGTGAGCAATTTTGGGCCCCACTACCTCAGGAAGGACATACTGGCACTGGAGCGGGTCCAGCGGAGATTCACACGGATGATCCCAGGAATGGTAGGCCTAACATACGATGAACGTCTGAGGGTCGTGGGATTATGTTCATTGGAGTTTAGGAGGTTGAGGGGAGATCTAATAGAAACGTACAAGATAATGAATGGCTTGGATAGGATGGACGTAGGGAAGTTGTTTCCATTAGCAGGGGAGACTAGGACGCGGGGGCACAGCCTTAGAATAAAAGGGAGTCACTTTAGAACAGAGATGAGGAGAAATTTCTTCAGCCAGAGAGTGGTAGGTCTGTGGAATTCATTGCCACAGAGGGCGGTGGAGGCCGGGACATTGAGTGTCTTTAAGACAGAAATTGATAAATTCTTGATTTCTCGAGGAATTAAGGGCTATGGGGAGAGAGCGGGTAAATGGAGTTGAAATCAACCATGATTGAATGGTGGAGTGGACTCGATGGGCCGAATGGCCTTACTTCCACTCCTATGTCTTATGGTCGGTCTTATGGTCTTATGGTGCAATTAAAGTTTGTTATGGACAAGGAAATAGACACATTTCAGTAAACGGTTTTGGATTGGGGGAGAGCATACTTTTGTAAAATAAGGTGGGATCTGGCCAAGATCTGAACAAGTTACTGGTGGAGAGATCTACAGAGGAGCAGTGGCTGGTCAGTTATGAGGAAACACAAGTTCAAGGTGAGGGGCAGGAAATTCAGGGGGGATTTGAGGAAAAACCTTTTTATCCTGAGTGTGGTGACGGTCTGGAATGCACTGCCTGGGAGGGTGGTGACGGTCAGGAACACACTGCCTGGGAGGGTGGTGACGGTCTGGAATGCACTGCCTGGGAGGGTGGTGACGGTCTGGAATGCACTGCCTGGGAGGGTGGTGACGGTCAGGAACACACTGCCTGGGAGGGTGGTGACGGTCTGGAATGCACTGCCTGGGAGGGTGGTGACGGTCTGGAATGCACTGCCAGGGAGGGTGGTGACGGTCAGGAACACACTGCCTGGGAGGGTGGGAGAGGCGGGTTGCCTCACACCCTTTAAAAAGTACCTGGATGAGCACATGGCATGTCTTAACATTCGGGACTATGAACGAAGTACTGGAAAATGGGATTAGGATTGGCAAATCTGGTGCCTTCCATGCGGCGGTGCAGACTCGATGGACTTCATTTTTCTGTGATTCTGTGAATCTGTAATTCTGTGAAGACAGAAACAAAGTGTGAATTTAGTTCCTCAGCCATTTCTTTGTTTCCATTATGAATTCCCACGTTTCTGACTGGAAGGGCCCACATCTGGGGGGCGATTATCCGAGCCCCGCGCCGGGCCGTAGAATCGCCGCAACCGCGCCACGACGCCCTGACGCCGGCATGCGATTCTCTGAGGTGCGTGGAATTGGCGCCATTTGCGCCGGCGCGGTTGGTGCGACACCGGCCGCAGGCCGCTGGAATTGGCGGTGCCGCCGATTCTCCGGCACGGATGGGCTGAGCGGCCGCGCTGATACGACAGAGTCCCGCTGCCGCCATTCACCCCTGGTCACTGCCGGCGGGAACTCTGCGTGAACGGTCGGGGGGGGCGGCCTGTGGTGGGGGGCCTCCAATGGGGTCTGGCCCACGATCAGGGCCCACCGTTCAGCGGGCCAGCCTCTCCTCCCCCTACTCCTCCTACTTTCCTGCGCGGCTAGCCCCTGAACACCGACGTCATGTTGAATCGGGGCCGGCGCACGGAAGAAGTGCCCCGCGCATTTGCAGGTCGGCGCGGCCCAACTGCGTCTGTGCGGGTGGGGCGGTGCCCATATGGAGGCGTGAAGGGAGGCTGGAGTGGCGTGAACCGTTTCAGCACCGTGTCAGCCCCCTGTGGGGGACAGAATTGGTCGTACCCGGGCCCGGTTCGACCGTCGTGAAACGCAACGGTGTTCACGACGGCGCAAACACTTGGGCTCCATTTGGGAGAATCGCCCCTTTGTTTTTTCTCAATCTTTTTTCCTTGACAAACCCCGGATGCTCCGATTTCCTCCCACAAGTCCCGCAAGACGTGCTTGTTAGGTTAATTGGACATTCTGAATTCTCCCTCTGTGACCCGAACAGGCGCCGGAATGTGGCGACTGGGGGCTTTTCACAGTAACTTCATTGTGGCGTTAATGTAAGCCTACTTGGGACAATAAAGATTATTATTATTAGAAACCTTTGCAGTTAGTTTTTATGTTCCCCACTAGCTTACTTTCAAACTGTATTTTCCCCTTAATCAATCCCTTGGTCTGACTTTACTGAATTTTAAACTGTCCCCAATCCTCAGGTCTATCCCTTTTTCTTGCTAATTTGTATGCCTTTTATTTTAATCTAATACTGTCTCTAATTTCCCCTGTAAACCATGGTTCCCTTTTTATTCTTCTGCCAAATAGGAATAAGCAACTTTGAGAGTTCACCTATTTGTTCCTTGATGCTGCCACTGCCTATCCGCTGTTCTTCCTTTCAGTATCTTGTCACCGGGATAGTAAGCCAGACACCCAGAGCAATGGTCTGGGGACCCAGGTTCAAATCCCCCCATAGCAGATGGTGAAATCTGAATTCAATAAAAATCTGGAATTAAAAGTGTAATGATGATCATGAAACCATTGCCGATTGTTGTAAAAACCCATCTCGTTCACTAATGTCCTTTAGGGAAGGGAATCTGCCGTCCTTACATGTTCTGGCCTCCATGTGACCCACTGGAGACTTTTCCCCAGGGCGGAAATGGCTGTCACGAGGGGATGTAATTTTAAGGTGATTGGAGGAAGGTATAGGGGGGATGTCAGAGGTAGGTTCTTTACACAGAGAGTGGTGGGTGTGTGGAATGCACTGCCAGCAGAGGTGGTGGAGTCAGAGTCATTAGGGACATTTAAGCGACTCTTAGACAGGCACATGGACAGCAGTACATTGAAGGGGTGTAGGTTCGGTTGACCTTAGATTTGGATAAGTTGGCACAACATCGTGGACCGAAGTGCCAGTAGCGTGCTGTACTGTTCTATGTTCTGATAGCCATTTCTAGCCCAGTGCAGTAAGAAGCTGAGAATTTGCAGCAACACAAGCAGCTTAGTTATTTAGTCTCAGAATCCGTGAAAAAATTGGAAGGGAACAGTAATTAGTGGTGAATGTAACTTTGTAAATCCCATGGAACGCAGTCATGGGAGAAGAGATTGAACTATCAGGAGGTGGAAATCAGTCTGGCAAGTGAGAGGCTTGTAAGGGAATTCAGAGGCTAAAGCTTCAGACGAGTCGAGTTGAAGACAGAATTTTAATGAGTTGTGATTCTCTGTGGTTATTGACATCTGGGTGGGTTCTGAGAAATCTGTCTTGGTCACATCTGCCATTTAATGTGCAGTGTGTTGTGTTTGACCAGGGTTTTTAGGATGTAGGCTCTGAATGTTGGCATTTGAGATTGATCCGGTAGATTGTTTCACTTTATTGCCTTTGTGTAGTAAAGTTTATTTTGTCTGCGTGAAACTGAGGTGTAGGTGCACACACAGTGCTGTTAGGGAGGCAGTTCCAAGATTTTGACCCAGCGACAGTGAAGGAACGGCGATATATTTGCCAGTCAGGGTGGGGAGTGACTTGGAGGGGAACCTCCAGGTGGTGGGGTTCCCAGGTATCTTGTGGCTTTAGGTTCATTGGAGCGTACCTTTCAAACCCATGAACTCTACCATCTAGAAGGACAAGGGCAACAGATACCTGGGAACCCCACCACCTGGAGGTTCCCCTCCAATTCACTCACCACCCTCACCACCCTGACTGGGAAATATATCGCCGTTCCTTCAGTGTCATTGGGTCAAAATCTTGGAACTCCCTCTCTAACAGCACTGTGTGTGCACCTACACCTCAGGGACTGTGACGGTTCAAGAAGGCAACTCACCACCACCTTCTGAAGGGCAACTGGGGATGGACAATATTCTGGCCTAACCAACGACACCCACATCCCATAAATGAATAAAAAAATGTTTTTTAACATTTTCCAAGTGGGTAACTGCGATTTCAAACTTTGCCTTCCTTATGGAAAAAAAATTACTGGTCCCTAACTAGATCATAACAAGGGAAATAACACTGTAGCGTTATGGGGAATGGATTGCTCTATCGAGACTCCAGCATCGACTCAATGGGTCAAATGGCCTCATTCTGTGCTGTTATGACTCTCTGGCTGTATAAAAGGAAACATTTTCAGGTGTATGGGACTACTCAGTAGCTCTTTCTGATAGCAGGAACAATGGGCCGAATGGCATCCTATCTTTGCTCTATTATCCTTCAACGTTTGCTCTTAGTTTAATTTCCATCTAAAACAAAATAAGCCGAAGAAGCTGGAAGTGTCCAACTACTGGCATGTTTCCCTGAATAAACTAGCAATGAATGCAGTTATCTGTTTACAGTTTTGTGTCCGTTATGAGAGCCATTTGGATCAACACACAGGATCCTGGCACAGTGAGAGAAAGGGTAGACAGGGGACCTCTTGTGCAGGAGAATCTTGTCCATTTGTGGAATTATTAACGACAGGCGTGAAAGTTAACTGCCGGCAGGCACAGATACTTTTCTACATTGCCCGGACTTGGGCCCAATTCTGCATAATCAGTCATTCTTGGGAATTTCCCATGAATCAGAAGGTTATGCACTCAAGCCCATAGTTAGCTTGAACTCAAAACCTGGCTGATACTGCAGCAGTTCAACGAAATGAAATGAAATGAAAATTGCTTATTGTCACGAGTAGGCTTCAATGAAGTTACTGTGAAAAGCTGCAAGAATGCAGCTCAGCACCATTTTCTTGAGGAAAATTCAGGCCTCGCCAGTGACACTCACATCCCATCAAATAATTAATAATAAAGTTGAGTGCAGAGTTGAGAGAGATGCAGCCTGTCGAAGGAACCGTCTGTCAGGTGTGATATTAACCACAGGTCCTGTTGACCTGCTCAGGTGGAAGTTGACATTCTTTGAGAAAAAGCAATGAGTTTCCATCGTGTCCTGACCAACATTTCTCCCTCTCCAACACCACTTAGAACAAATTTCTGGTCATTTGTTCTCATTTATTGCTGGTGGTTTTGGTAGTTTTAAAAATAATTTACTTGGTTGTAAAGCACGTGAGGACAACCTGAGGATGTGCCAAGTTGTGACATAAATCCAAATCTGTTCTTCCAGTCTTCCCTCACTGTGTCAGACAGGCCAAGATAAAACTGGATAAGAATAGTACTGTGGAAGGTATGGGTGACAGTGACTGCCTTGATAAATACCCCAATCCCGGCAGCATCTGGGGAATGGGAAGTCATTACATTTTGAGGCAGTGAAAAACAAGGACAAGAGGTCAATGTTGTCAGTACCGAACTAATGAAACCACAAGACCAAAATATGGTCAGACTAGGAAGTATAGAAATGATTCAGTGTAAATGTGAAGTTTTATTTCCAGAAAACAACTTTGGAAGCACTTTAGAAGTTGCTGTACTTTCCAAGCGAAAATATTAACAGATGTGTTTTCACGTCTTACCCTGTCCATATAGGCCTTTCAAATACAGAAAACCTTTAAATGATAGTTTCGGGACCAGCCTGACCTGCTTGGTGGGTGTACTTTCTATTTGGGTGTACACATTTTTTTCAAAAGAATTATTCCGTTAATGAGATGAAGTGCAATAATTGAGTTTGCATTGGCCATAGAAATATCACAGCATTTTGTGTATTATCAGTTGAGAGAGCTTACAGTCATAAAATGTGCAGCACAGAAAGTTAGCATGCAGATGCAACCAGCAATTGGAAGGGCAAATGGAATGTTGGTCTTTATTGCAACGGAATTGAAGCACAAGAATAAGAAATTGTATCGACAAATGTACGGATTTTGGTGAGACCACATCTGGAATACTGTGTGCTGATTTGGCCCCCATATTTACGGAAGGATATACTTGCATCAAAGCATTGTAGTGACGATTGGTTCCTGGCGTGAGAAGGTCATGATTGGAGGCTAAGTAAAGTATCATCAAATCATTGAATGGCTACAACATGGAAGGAGATCATTCGGCTCCTTGTGTCTGTGTTCACTCTTTGCAAGAACAATTCACCTGATGCCTGTCCCCTGCCACTTCCCCCTAACCCTGAACATGTTTCCTCTTCACATAATGATCCAATTCTATTTTGAAAGCCCCGACTGACTCAGCCTCCATCACACTCTCGGGGAAGTCTAATCCAACCCTAACCACTTACTGAGTAAAATAATTATTTCTTCATGTCACCGTTGTTTCTTTTGCGAAACATCTTAAATCAATATCCTTCGGTTCTTGACCCTTTTGCCAGTGGAAACAGCTTCTCCTGATTCATGTACAGATCTCCCCCTCATGATTTTGAATACCTCAATTATATGAATCTTTTCTGCACCCGTACTAATGCCTTCACATCCTTCATAAAGTGCGGTGCCCAGACTGGACACAATGCTGCAGTTGAGGCTGAACCAGTTTCTTATTCAGGTTTATTGGAGGTGACTTTGTTTTTATATTCCATGCCTCAATTTGTCAAGCCAGGGATCACAGGGCAGGGGGCAAAGAGAGTGAGCTGAAGTTGAAGATCAGCCACAATCACATTGAATGGTGGAGACGTTTTCAGGAGCTGATGCCTATTTCTTATGTTCTCATCTCTAAGGAACTCATTTAGCCTGATATGCATGTAGAGTCATTTGGTACAGCTATTCAATTAATCCCACAACCCAGCTGTTTCCCCAGAGTCCGAAAAAGTGTCTGTTGTCAGGTATTCATCCAATTCCATTTTAAAAGTTACTTTACTTTTCCTCTGCCTTTCTGATCACGTATTCTAGTTCACCACAGCTTATTGCATTAAAAAAACATTACCTCATTTGTCTCATTCTGGTTTAGCTGGTTTAGCACAGGGCTAAATCGCTGGCTTTGTAAGCAGACCAAGGCAGGCCAGCAACGCGGGTTCAATTCCCGTACCAGCCTCCCCGAACAGGCGTCGGAATGTGGCAACTAGGGGCTTTTCACAGTAACTTCATTTGAAGCCGACTTGTGACAATAAGCGATTGTCATTTCATTTCTGTTACCAAATAAGCGTAACTCTGTTTTCTCTGGTGACTGACCCTTCTGCCACTGCAAACAATTTCTCTCAACACAAACAAAACCATTTAAATCTTTGAACACCTCTATCAAGTCTCCTAGAACCGCTCTGCACTGAGAACAATGTCAGCTTTTCCTGCGTCTCCACTAATCCCCAGTATCATTATGCAAACCCTGTTCTGTGCTCTTTCTAAAGTATTGGCATCCTTCATCATTTGTGATGCTGGTGAGAAAATCATATCTTCACAAACTGTATCTTTCTTTCCAAATTTGGAAGGACTTTGAATTATTCGGACACATGGATTTGTTTCATAAAAAGGTCATGAGTTCACCTTTGGACTGGGAGCAACAATGGCCGTGATTCAGCGACCATATTGCACCGGGCGTGGATCTGGGCCCACCGGCTGAATAACAGGAAAGGCCAAAATTAAGATTTGCGCAAGACATGAACCATTTAGTGATTCACCCAACGCTCTACCGATAGCGAGTTCCGGATCAAGCTCAAAAATGGCGAGAATATCATTAACCCTCAATTGCATTAATTTCAATCTCACCAGCGAGATCGAAGTTGAATAGGGCAGGAAAAGCCAGCTGTGTCCCCGGTGAGCTTCACACAGCGTTTTCCTCCTGAGCCAACACCCTGTGCATTTTGGATGCGACTCTGGCCTGTATCTAGGTTATTGTTGGGCATTGTGTGATAGCATGGAGATGATACCAACACTCAGTGTGAGGTAGATTTTCAATTTAAAACAGGTTAATAGTGAAACAGCAGCGTGCTTCACATCCCTCAGTCAATTGGATTAAAATACAGGAGGTGTAAAACACTGTCGACTTGTTATCATTCCTTTACACCATTACACAAAGTCACAAATGCACCTCCCCCTGGTGCTGTGGATATGATGTGCTGCAGCTGGTAGATTTGCTGTTGCATTTTACCAGCTGTCCCTATCCCCCTCACTGTGGGTGCAGCACCATCTAAATCATACTAATTGCAATGAAAATTGCACCTTTTGTACTAGCCAGATAATACAAACCCCAGGAAATGCTAAAGTTTCTCTCTTGTTTCTTTGACTCAAAATTAAGATAATGTTGTAGTGCAGACAGCAAAAAGTTACAGATCAGTTCATGGGATAAGACAGCAGCTCGACTTGATTCAAGTTAAATGCCATCATTAATTGTGACCAAAAAAACAAGACTATTCCAAACCAGGCATCCTGATAGAGTCAAATGATAGACTGTGAAAATCTGTATTTCAACATATTCATCAACTGCAGAAGTTGGCAGCGATGTGACAGTACGTGATGTTATTCACGCTGGAAGCAGAGGTTGTCATCTTAGAAACTGTGCCACTGGGAGAAGACTCGAGGTAATGCCTGGCATCAATTGTGATGTTCACAAAGATATACAGCTCTCACAAACTGAAGCCTCTGTTTCACACCAGTGAGGGAACATCTGTAAGTCACTAATGATGGTGCAATGCTCTGCTGAATCCATATTTTACACATTATTTTGAAACATGTTCTGGAAAGTGGTTGTGAAGATCAGGCCAGGAACCAGCTGCAGTTTTAACTTGCCAGTTAATTGCAGGATAAATTCATTGATCATGCATTTCCAGTGGGAACTCTGTTCAAGGTGGTAGGCACAGATTGGCACAATAACAATTTAATCTCTGAGTTAGAAGTTGGTCTTCTGTTGAATCCAGGCTAACTTTTCAGGGCAGTAATATTGCCAAATTTGGGCAGGATTCTCGCCCTCGCCAGTAGAGGGATCCTCCATCCCGACAGCCGGCTAATGTGTTTCCCCATTGTGGCCACCCCCGCACAGCTTTTTTCATAGGATTATTGGATAAGCATATGGATGATAAGGGCATAGTGTAGGTTAGATGGCCTTTAGTTTTTTTTCCATGTCGGTGCAACATCGAGGGCCGAAGGGCCTGTACTGCGCTGTATCGTTCTATGTTCTATGTTCTAACACACAAGCCACAATAATCTGAATTCTTTGAAAGACAAATTATTTCAAATTAGGGGACGATCACTTTGAAAAGACTGACGTTATATTAGATGCTTAATTCTGTTCCCATGGCTACATGTATGTTCATGGCCAAGGTTTTATTGGCTGATGCAGCACTGAGAAGAAGCCTGTAAGCCAGAAATAAGCCATTTGTGGGATCCTCTCCTGTGCTTTTCAGCCATCCGACCACCGGAGTATTCCCAGATGGGAGCCTTCCTCCAAGAGCTGCCAGCTGATTGGAAGCCCAGTGGCTCAGTTATCTTGGCAGAACCATTTGGAACTGTGGCTACTTCTGCGACTGCATGTAGCAGAGAGGACACCAGGGACGCAGGCCACCCTGCCAACCTGTAAGTGGAGTCTGGGGAGTCTGGGGCCAGTCAGACAGACCCCGCTAACGCTGAGGGAAGGTGTTGATGATGGGGGATAGGTTTGTGTTTGCCACAAGTGGTGGCCATTCCACTAGGGGGTATGGGTGGGCCTCTGTCGGCCACAGAATGCCCAATTTGAAGGAATAATCCATCATTGGTAAAATGGAAGTGGCAGCAGGATGAGGCCCTTAGTTGACCATTTAAGTGGCTCAATTAGAATCAGGGCGGGAGGGTCACCTGCACCTTCCCCATTGCTAGTAAAACATCATTCAGCCTGCTTGGGGAGGACTGCTGAAATCCAGCCCCATATGTACAAGAGGGTGAGAGAATAGGCGGCATAATTACAATTTTAACCATCAAATGTAAAATGTGGCCTGGATTCTCCGCCCCGCCGCGCCTCATTTCCATTTCACCCCGTCGGCAGGATGCTCCATTACATCGGCTGGTCAATGGGGTTTTCCATTGTGGGACAGCCCCACGCCATCAGGAAACCCCCGGGCTGCTGGTAAAACGGAGCATCTCGCCAGCGGAGAATCCAGCCCTGTGTTTGTCAGATGAGATATTGTCTGATCCTGCTCCTGTTAAACACCTCGTGACATTTGAAATGAAAGTTATTGTTGTACTTAGCCAGATAGCTCTGTTCCATTTAGAATTGCAACCTGGCTTCAGATCCTACCCCAAACACTGAAGGTAAAATATATTCTCTCTCACTGCTGTTCCATTGTGTGAAGCCTCTATTGAACTTTCAATATACACTTTACACAAACACAACTAACTTATTGTTCAACAATAAGTGGAAGTTGAACATTCACTGCAGAAAATTGAAATATTGCTAAAGATAACATGCCCTTCACAAGAACACAAAACACAAGAAATACGAGCAGGAGTAGACCATTCGGCCCATCGAGTCTGCCCTGCCATTCAATACGATCAGGGCTGGTCTTCGATTGCAACTCCATTTTGGAGCCCATTTCCCCACATCCCATAACTACCTGAGACCAGAAATCTGTCTATTCCAGCCTGAAATATATTCAATGATGGAATATCCACATCCCTCTGGGATAGAGAATTCCAAAGATTCACAATCCTTTCAGTGACGTCATTTCTCCTCATCTCAGTCCTTAGCAATCAGCCTCTTACCCTGAGACTCTGCTCCAGTGTTTTAGATACTCCGACCAGCGGAAACAATCTCTCAGCGTTCACCCCATCAAACCCCTTCACAATTTTGTAGCTTCCAATGAGATAACCTCTCATTCTTTCAAACTCTAGAGTATATAAACCCAATTTACTCAGCTTCCCTTCACAGGACAACCCCCTCATCCTGGGGATCAATCTAGTGAGTCATCGCTGTAATGACTCCAATGCCAGTACATCCTTTCTTAAATGTGGAGAATAAAACTGTGCACAGTTTTCCAGATGTGGCCTGACCAAAACCCTGTACAAGTGCAGCAAAGCTTCTATATTCCTGAACTCCAATCCCCTTGTCATAAAGGCTAACATGCCATGTGCCTATCTCATTGCTAACTTCGAGGGATGAAAACATTGCATACAATGTAACACAACACACGTATGAGAAAAGTTATAACTTATGGAATAAAAGAGACAGTAGTAATGTGAATGAAAAATTGGCTTAATAATAGGAAGTACGGAGTCATATACAATGGATATTTTTCGAGCTGGAGCAGGTTTCTTGTGGTGCTCCACAGGGATCGGTATTGGAATCCTTTCTTTGCCTGATATATATTAATGATCTAGATCTTGGTGTGCAGGGGACAATTTCAAAGTTTGCAAATAACACAGAACTTGGAACTATTGTAAACTGCAGAGAGGACTGTGCAGAACTTCAAAAGGACATAGCGGAGTTTGTGGAGTGGGCAGATAAGTGGCAGATGAAGTTCAAAGTGGAGAAGTGTATGGTGATTTATTTTGGTAGGAATAACATGGAGCAACAATACAAAATAAGGTGTAAAATTCTTTAAAAGGTGCAGGAGCTGGGGACCTGGATGCATAAATCATTGAAGGTGGCAGGACAGGTGGTGAGGGTAGCTAATAAAGCCAACAGTATTTCTGGGCTTTATTAATATGGACTTGGATTACAGGAGCAAGAAGATTATACGGAACTTAAACAAGACATCAGTTGACCTCAGCTGGAATATTGTGTACAATTCTGAGCACCACACGATAGGAAGGATGTGAACACATTGGAGAGAGAGCAGAAGAGGTTTACAGGAATGGTTCCAGGGATGAGAAACTTCAGTTGTGAGGATTGATTGGAGAGGTTGGGACTGTTCTCTTTGAAGAGATGGAGGCTAAGAGGAGATTTGATGGAGATGTTCAAAACCATGTGGGGGTTGAACAGGGTAGATAGAGAGAAACTGTTTCCTCGTAAAAGGATCAAGAATGCGAAGAAACAGATTTACGGCCATTTGCAAAATAAAAAATGTGATGTGAGAAAAACGTTTTCATACTGCGAGGTGTTTGGGTCTGGAATACACTGGCTGGGAGTGTGGTGGAGGCAGGTTCAACTGAGGCATTCAAGAGGACATTTGATGATTATTTGAATAGAAACAATGTGCAGTGGTCCGGGGAAAAGTCAGGGGACTGGCACTGAGTCACGATGCTCGTTTGGAGAGCTGGTGCAGACACGATGGGCCAAATGGCCTCACTCTGCACCGTAACAATTCTGTGATTCTGTTATGAAGCACATTAAAGGGAAAATATGCTTCATATTGCAGCCCAGATATTTAATGCTGCTACTGGTGCAAAACTGTTCCCAGTGCTTTTACCGTTCAACTTATATGAATTTACACAAGAAAATGCAGCATATTTGTCCCCAATCTAGGAATATCGTTATGTTTTCTGACTTGTTCCAGAGTTATTGTCGCTGACAGGGAGAGACAGTGGGAGCAATTCTCCAACCGCGTTGAGATCGGTGCAAGTGAAAAAATGAAATGAAAATTGCTCATTGTCACAAGTAGGCTTCAAATGAAATTACTGTGAAAAGCCCCTAGTCGCCACATTCCGGTGCCTGTTCGGGGAGGCTAGTACGGGAATTGAACCGTGCTGCTGGCCTGCCTTGGTCTGCTTTCAAAGCCAGCTCTTTAGCCCTGTGTTAAACCAGCCTCCATTATGTCAGGAGAATTGCGGGAGAGACCCCAAGTGGGATTTGCTCAGGGCACAAATTAGTTTCCCATTCTCCCGGCCTGCTCCAGCTGGTGTAATCACAAATCATTTGGATTAATTTGAATCTCATTAGTGAGATTAAAGTTGAATGCAGCGGCCTCCCAGTACTCACCACCACCCCTCACTAGCAGGAACCACCCAGGATGAATCACTACTGGTCCCTAGAAGCAGGGACCAGGAGCCAGGGACAGTGAAGGAGGAGGAGGGTGATGGGTACACGCTCTAATAATAATAATAATAATAATCGCTTATTGTCACGAGTAGGCTTCAATGAAGTTACTGTGAAATGCCCCTAGTCGCCACATTCCGGCACCTGTTCGTGGAGGCTGGTACGGGAACACACTCTCTACACTTACCCCCAGGGTGCTGAGGGAGGTCCTTCAGGGGAGGTGGGGATCAGGGGCTTGGGCTGGGTTGGAGGGCCTCAGGTCAGGGCTCTTTCCCTGGGTGGGGTTGTGTGGAAAGTATTCCCTGTGTAGCCTTGAACATCTTTAAACTCTCTTTCATCACATCAATTTCAGTGATCTGTCAGGTGAAGGTAAAGTCTTCCTTTTGATGTATTTGATACTTTTGAAGTGCTTTTTTTCATATTCAATTTTATTCCCCCTTCTCGAACCTCTGGACTTGCGAAGAAGCTGAAAAGTTTTGGATTACTTTGTTTGTGATCAATTTCAGTCTATTCTCTCCTCTGAGCCTCTCGATTGACATAGAATCATAGAAAGGTTACAGCACAGAAGGAGGCCATTCAGCCAATTTTGTCCATGCCAGCCCAAGGACATACAAGGTGCCCTTTCTAATCCCACCTTCCTGTACCAGGTCCATAGCCCTGTAGCTTAGAGCACTTAAGGTGCAGATCCAGGTCCTTTTTAAAAGAGTTTAGGGTCTCTGCCTCCACCACCAACCCGGGCAGCGGGTTCCAGATTCCCAGTACCCTCTGTGTAAAAACATTCTTCTCCCTGTCCCCTCTACACCTCCTGCCACTTATCTTGAATCTATGTCCCCTGGTTCTAGAATTCTCCACCAAGGGAAACAATTTGATCCCATCCATTTTATCTCTTCCCCTTGTAATTTTGTTGAACTCAATTAAGTCAGCCCTCAGCCTTCTTTGTTCCCAGGAAAACTTATCCAATGTCTCCTCATAGTGACACATTTCCAGCCCTGGCAACATTCTTGTAACCCTCCTCTGCCCTCTCTCCAGAGCAATAGCGTCCTTCCTGTAATGCGGCCACAGAACTGCCCACAATACTCCAGTTGTGGCCTCACCAGTGTTTATACAATTCCAACATTATATCCTTACTTTTATACTCTAAACCTCTGCCAATGAAGGAGAGCATTCCATCTGCTTTCTTTTCCAACCTTGAATACTTGAAGTGCTGCTTTTAAGGACCTGTGTTCTTCCAGTCCAAGATTTCTTATTTCAGCTAAATTAGTACATTTCCATTTATTGTGTATTCCCTATAATTGTTTGACCTCCCAAAATGTATGACCTCACACTTCTCTGTGTTAAATTCCATCTATATAATTTTGGAGGTTGTAGCTATTCTCTACACTATCCACCACTCCACCAATCTTTGTGTCATCTGCAAATTTACCAATCATGCTCCCCACATCCACATTGTTAATATATACCACAAACAGTAAGGGTCCCAACACCGAGCCCTATGGAACACGACTTGAAATAACTTTCCAACTGCAAGGGCAGCCATTTACCATTACCCTTTGTTTCCTTTGACTAAGCCAACTTTTTATCCAGTTTGCAACATTGCCCTGTTCCATGGCCTATAATTGTTCTGCGTTTCCTTTGATTCCTTTTCAAACAATGGTCCCCCATTTGCATTTCTCCAGTCCTCTGGTACCTCCCCTGAATCTAGTGAGGATTGGAAAATCATCCTCACAGCATTTGCCATCTCCTCCCTGACCTCCTTCAGTAGGCTCATAAATTCATAAGTTCATAAGAGATAGGAGCAGAATTAGGCTATTTGGCACATTGAATCTGCTCTGCTATTCAATCATGGCTAATCACATCCTGGCCTTAACTCCATCGTCCTGTCCATTCTCCATAACCCTTCAACTCATTACTAATTAAAAATCTGTCTAACTCCTCCTTAAATTTACTCACTGTCCCTGCATCCAGCGCACTCTGGTGTAGACTTGGAAAAAGTCCATCTGACCCTGGTGACTTATCAACTTTATAGGATTTCAACCCTTTGAGCACTTCCTCTCTCTTCCTGATTATCTCATGCAATATCTCTCAGTGTTCCTCCTGGACTGCTATATTCGCATCATCCATTTTCTTTGTAAACATGGAGACAAAATATTAATTTAAAACTCTTCCCACAGCCTCTGCATCTACATACAAGTTCCCTTCTTCATCTCTGATTGGACCCACCTTTTCCTTAACCATCCTTTTACCATTAATATATTGGTAATACATCTTTGGGTTTTCTTTAATTTTACTTGCAAATCTTTCTTCATGACCTTGTTTTGATTTCCTTATTTCCTTTTTCACTTCGTCCCTGTGCTTTCCATACTCGTCTTGGCTATCTGCAGTGCTTTGTTCTTTATGCCTATTGTATGCTTACTTTTTCTGTTTGACCTTCCCTTGTATTCTCCTAGACAACAAGGAGGGGGGTCTAGATTTGGCAGTACAACTCTTATTTTTGGAGGGGACGTGTCGACTTTGTACGTTTAGGATCTTTTTTTTTAGTGCTTCCCAGTGGATTGCCACTGATTTATCCTCTAGCACTGTTGGCCAGTCCACCTCAGCCAAGTCCCTTCTCATTCCTCCAACATTTGCCTTCCCCCAGGTCAATATTTTTACCCCTGCTTTCTCTCTGTCCGTTTCCATGGCAATACTGAATCTAACTGAATTGTGATCATTATCCCCGATATGGTCGCCAACTGTCACTTCCCCCACTCGACCTTCTTCGTTCCCCAAGACGGGGTCTACAATTGCATCTCCTCTTGTTGGGTTTGTCACTGATTGGTTGAAAGATTTTCCTGGACACACTGCATGAATTGTTCTCCCTCAGTTCCCCTTATATTGTTTGAATCCCAGTTGGTATTGGGATAGTTAAAGTCTCCGACTGCTATTGCCCTCTTGTTCTTACAGGCAGCAATTTGCCAACATATTTGCTCTTCTATCTGCCTTGCACTATTTGGGGGGTGTAGTATACTCCCAGTAGTGTGACTGCCCCTCTTTTATTTCTAAGTTAAATCCATAAAGCTTTGTTTGTTGACTCATTTAGTATATCATCCCTTCTCACAACTGGAATTGATTCTTTATCCATTTGTGTTACCCCCCTTCCATTTTTATCTCCCACTCTATCGTGTTTGAAGACTCTATAACCACGGCTATTGAGCTGTCAATTTTTCCCCTCCTTAGGTCAGGTTTCTGTTATAGCAATGACATCCTGCTGTCATGTGTCTACCTGTGCTCTTAACTCATCTACCTTGTTTGTCATACTCCTTGCACGGAAGTACAAACAGTTTAACCTCACCATTTTCCCTTGCTGGACACTTTTTAACTCTTTCTGCTCCTGGTTTAGCATAGTGGGTGAAACAGCTGGCTTGTAATGCAGAATAAGGTCAGCAGTGCAGGTTCAATTTCCGTACCAGCCTCCCCGAGCAGGCACCGTAATGTGGCGACTAGGGGCTTTTCACAGTAACTTCATTGAAGCCTACTTGTGACAATAAGTGATTATTAATTCCAAGTCTCTCACTACATCTTCTACTTCACTAGCTAATGCTCTGCTTCCATTTTCCTGATCTGAATCTGACCTATCAGATCGTACTCCTGAGATTTCAGCCCCTTGCCACACTAGTTTAAATACTTCCCAACACAACTAGCGAAAGCCCCCGTAAGGACATTGGTCTTAGCTCTGCCCATGTGCAACCCGTCCGGTTTGTACAGGTCCCACCTTCCCCAGAACCGGTCCCAGTGCCTGAAGAAACTGAATTCCTCCCGATTACACCATCTCTCCAGCACACATTCATCTGATCTATCCTCCTATTCCTGCTCTCTCTAGGTGTGGAACTGGGAGTAATTCTGAGATTATTACATTTGCGGTCCTGCATTTGAGTTTATCTCCTAGCTTCCTGAACTCGGCTTGCAATCCTCATCCCTTGGTTTACCTATGTCATTGGTACCAATGTGTACCACAACCACTGGCTGCTCACCTTTCCTCCCCACAGTGCCCTGCAGCCGCTCCATGACATCCCATACCCTGGCACGGGAATCACATCCCATTTCCCACCAGAGAACAAAGTTTGAAATTTTGGGGGAGAATTCCACCCAGAGTCTGTTCTCTAATTAATAAAAACTTCCATTCTAATGAATGAAACATCCAATAACAATAGTGTCAGGGTTGGAGTCTCTCCATTGAAGCTCATACTTTCTCTCATGCCCACCTTTTACCACGATGTGGAGATGCCGGCGTTGGACTGGGGTGAGCACAGTAAGAAGTCTCACCTGATTCACCTGAGGAAGGAGCAGCGCTCCGAAAGCTAGTGTTTGAAACAAACATGTTGGGCTTTAACCTGGTGTTGAAAGACAACTTTTACCAATCAATCCATGAACATCTCCTCTCCAATTGTCAAACCCCACCTTGTAAAAAAAGGTATACTGATGTCTGTCATCCCAACTAAAAATATTCTTACTGTACTTAGGAAAAAAGGAAAAAGGAAGGAATGTGATAACTGCATTCTGGACACACTATGTTGCTCAGCATTAATTAGCTCAATGAGCAATTCTATGATATAAACAAGAAAGCAGCTTCATCAGCTTTTATCCAGCCACAACATTTACATATGCTGATGTTAAACGTTTTCACATCATCAATAACCTTCATTAATTAGTGCCACTATGATTAAACCGTAAGCGTGGAGACAATTTAAAGTCAGCAATAATGTATTCCAGGTCACACTACTACCTGATATTTTAATATATAAATGGATAAAAGATTGGAATAGAAGGTTCAGCCTTTTCAGAGGATCTTGTGGATCAGTTTATCGGCTACTTTACGTGAGGTCACTGTATGAGTTACTTCTGTTGGTACGTTTCCACTTGTCCCACACAATCACCTCACCATCATCCAGATCCACCATCTTACACATACAATGGATGATTGACATGAGACAATGCACTCACATTAAATCCTGTTCACCCAATACCCTTTAATTGCTGATCCACCAACACCTCATTTTTAAAATTAAAATCCATATGTTCAAATTCTTTAAGGGCCTCACCTCTCTTTATCTTCTCCAACTCCAAAACCTCTGAGATCTCTGTACCACTTCAACTCTGACCTTTTGTGCATCCTGCAATTCCTTTCCCTCCTCATTGGCACCTGTACCGTCAGCCAACTGGGCCCTAAGTTTTAGAATTCCCTCTCCAAATCTGTCCACTAATCTCTCCTCGCTTAAGACGTTCCTGGAATGAAGAACTTATCGTATGAGGAATGTTTGAGGAATCTGGGTCTGTACTCGTTGGAGTTTAGAAGAATGAGAGGGGACCTTATTGAAACGTCCAAGAAACTGCAAGGCCTGGATAGAGTGGATGTAGAGAGGATGTTTCCTCTTGTAGGAAAAACTAGAACCAGAGGACGCCATCTCAGATTAAAGGGACAATCCTTTAAAACAGAGATGAGGAGGAATTTCTTCAGCCAGAGGGTGGTGAATCTGTGGAACTCTTTGCCGCAGAAGGCTGTGGAGGCCAATTCACTGAGTATCTTTAAGACAGAGATAGATAGGTTCTTGATTAATAAGGGGATCAGGGGTTATGGGGGAAAAGTAGGAGAATGGGGCTGAGAAAATATCAGCCATGATATTTGGCTGGCTTGTAATGCAGAACATGGCCAGCAGCGCAGGTTCAATTCCTGTACCGGCCTCCCCGAACAGGCGCCGGAATGTGGTGACTAGGGGCTTTTTCACAGTAACTTCATTGAAGCCTACTTGTGACAATAAGCTATTATTATTATGATTGAATGGTGGAGCAGACTCGATGGGGCAAATGGCCTAATTCTGCTCCTATGTCTTATAGTCTTATGGTTCCTAAAAGCCACTTTGAACAAGAATTTAGTCACCTATCCCAATAGGCCCTTCTTTGATTTGGTGTAAACCTTTGTCTGATTACCCTATTGTGAATTACCCATCTTGGAATATTTTGTTATGCTGAATGTGCTACATAAATGCAAGATTAGTTGTTAAGATCTTGGTCTGGATTCTCTGCTTCGTGACACCAGGAGCAAGAATCAGGATCAGGTGGAGAATTGCAAGAAGTAGAAAAAAATCCGTTTTGCGCCCAGCACCGCATCCGGCGCTATGCTGACGCTGGTGGCAATATTCAGGTTGGAACTCCGCGCCGCCCCGTTCATGCAAAGCCCTCATTGACATGGCAGGTTTTTAATTTTTTTTAAATGTTTCCAATTAAGGGGCAATGTTTTTTCTAATTAAGGGACAATTAAGTGTGGCCAATCCACCTGCCTTGCACATCTTTGGATTGTGGGGATGGGACCCATGCAGACACGTGGAGAATGTGCACATGGATTTTAATATCATTAACGGTTTGGACACTTCATGCTGCACCCCTCCATAATGCTCCGCCCCTCCACAATGCTCCACCCTCCACAATGCTCCACCCTCCATAATGCTCCGCCCCTCCACAATGCTCCACCCTCCACAATGCTCCGCCCCTCCACAATGCTCCTCCCCTCCACAATGCTCCGCCCTCCACAAAGCTCCACCCCTCCACAATGCTCCACCCTCCACAATGCTCCACCCTCCACAAAGCTCCACCCCTCCACAATGCTCCTCCCCTCCACAATGCTCCGCCCTCCACAAAGCTCCACCCCTCCACAAAGCTCCACCCCTCCACAATGCTCCACCACTCCACAATGCTCCACCCTCCACAATGCTCCACCCCTCCACAATGCTCCACCCCTCCACAATGCTCCACCCTCCACAATGCTCCTCCCCTCCACAATGCTCCGCCCTCCACAAAGCTCCACCCCTCCACAATGCTCCACCCTCCACAATGCTCAACCCTCCACAAAGCTCCACCCTCCACAATGCTCCACCCTCCACAATGCTCCACCCCTCCACAATGCTCCGCCCTCCACAATGCTCCACCCCTCCACAATGCTCCACCCTCCACAATGCTCCACCCCTCCACAATGCTCCGCCCTCCACAATGCTCCGCCCTCCACAATCCTCCACCCTCCACAATGCTCCGCCCTCCACAATGCTCCACCCCTCCACAATGCCCCGCCCTCCGCCATGCTCCACCCTCCACAATGCTCCGCCCCACCCCAATGCTCCACTCTCCACAATGCTCCGCCCTCCGCCATGATCCACCCTCCACAATGCTCCGCCCCTCCACAATGCTCCACCCCTCCACAATGCTCCGCCCCACCCCAATGCTCCGCCCCTCCACAATGCTCCGCCTCTCCACAATGCTCCACCCTCCACAATGCTCCGCCCCACCCCAATGCTCCGCCCCTCCACAATGCTCCGCCTCTCCACAATCCTCCACCCTCCACAATGCTCCGCCCTCCACAATGCTCCACCCCTCCACAATGCCCCGCCCTCCGCCATGCTCCACCCTCCACAATGCTCCGCCCCACCCCAATGCTCCACTCTCCACAATGCTCTGCCCTCCACCATGCTCCACCCTCCACAATGCTCCACCCTCCACAATGCTCCGCCCCTCCACAATGCTCCACCCTCTACAATGCTCCTCCCCTCCACAATGCTCCGCCCACCACAATGCTCCGCCCTCCACAATGCTCCGCCCTCCACAATGCTCCACCCTCCACAAAGCTCCACCCCTCCGTAATGCTCAGCCCCTCCACAATGCTCCACCCTCCGTAATGCTCAGCCCCGCCACAATCCTCCACCCTCCACAATGCTCCATCCTCCAAAATGCTTCAACCTCCGTAAGGCTCCACCCTCCACAATGCCCCGCCCTCCACAATGCCCCGCCCTCCACAATGCCCCGCCCTCCACAATGCCCCGCCCTCCACAATGGCCCGCCCTCCACAATGCTCCACCCTCTGCAATTCTCCACCCCTCCACAAAGCTCCACCCCTCCACAATGCTCCACCCCTCCACAATGCTCCGCCCCTCCACAAAGCTCCACCCCTCCACAATGCTCCACCCCTCCACAATGCTCCGCCCCTCCACAATGCTCCACCCCTCCACAATGCTCCGCCCCACCCCAATGCTCCGCCCCTCCACAATGCTCCGCCTCTCCACAATGCTCCACCCTCCACAATGCTCCGCCCCACCCCAATGCTCCGCCCCTCCACAATGCTCCGCCTCTCCACAATCCTCCACCCTCCACAATGCTCCGCCCTCCACAATGCTCCACCCTCCACAATGCTCCGCCCTCCACAAAGCTCCACCCTCCACAATGCTCCACCCTCCACAATGATCCACCCTCCACAATGCTCCACCCCTCCACAATGCTCCGCCCTCCACAATGCTCCACCCTCCACAATGATCCACCCTCCACAATGCTCCGCCCCTCCACAATGCTCCGCCCCTCCACAATGCTCCGCCTCTCCACAATGCTCCACCCTCCACAATGCTCCGCCCCACCCCAATGCTCCACCCTCCACAATGCTCTGCCCTCCGCCATGCTCCACCCTCCACAATGCTCCACCCTCCACAATGCTCCACCCTCCACAATGCTCCGCACCTCCACAATGCTCCACCCTCTACAATGCTCCTCCCCTCCACAATGCTCCGCCCACCACAATGCTCCACCCCTCCACAATGCTCCACCCTCCGTAATGCTCAGCCCCTCCACAATCCTCCACAATCCTCAATGCTCCATCCTCCAAAATGCTCCATCCTCCAAAATGCTTCAACCTCCGTAAGGCTCCACCCTCCACAATGCCCCGCCCTCCACAATGCCCCGCCCTCCACAATGGCCCGCCCTCCACAATGCTCCACCCTCTGCAATTCTCCACCCCTCCACAATGCTCCGCCCCTCCACAATGCTCCACCCCTCCACAATGCCCCGCCCTCCACAATGCTCCACCCCTCCACAATGCTCCGCCCCTCCACAAAGCTCCACCCCTCCACAATGCTCCACCCCTCCACAATGCTCCACCCTCCACAATGCTCCGCCCTCCACAATGCTCCACCCTCCACAAAGCTCCACCCCTCCACAATGCTCCACCCTCCACAATGCTCCACCCTCCACAATGCTCCGCCCTCCACAATCCTCCACCCTCCACAATGCTCCACCCTCCACAATGCTCCGCCCTCCACAATCCTCCACCCTCCACAATGCTCCACCCTCCACAATGCTCCACCCTCCACAATGCTCCACCCTCCACAATGCTCCACCCTCCACAATGCTCCGCCCTCCACAATCCTCCACCCTCCACAATGCTCCGCCCTCCACAATCCTCCACCCTCCACAATGCTCCACCCTCCACAATGCTCCACCCTCCGCCATGCTCCACCCTCCTCAATGCCCCGCCCTCCGCCATGCTCCACCCTCCACAATGCTCCGCCCCACCCCAATGCTCCACCCTCCACAATGCTCCACCCCTCCACAATGCTCCACCCTCCACAATGCTCCGCCCCACCCCAATGCTCCACCCTCCACAATGCTCCGCCCTCCGCCATGCTCCACCCTCCACAATGCTCCACCCTCCACAATGCTCCGCCCCTCCACAATGCTCCACCCTCCACAATGCTCCTCCCCTCCACAATGCTCCGCCCACCACAATGCTCCACCCTCCGTAATGCTCAGCCCCTCCACAATGCTCCACCCTCCGTAATGCTCAGCCCCTCCACAATCCTCCACCCTCCACAATGCTCCATCCTCCAAAATGCTTCAACCTCCGTAAGGCTCCACCCTCCACAATGCCCCGCCCTCCACAATGGCCCGCCCTCCACAATGCTCCACCCTCTGCAATTCTCCACCCTCCACAATGGCCCGCCCTCCACAATGCTCCACCCTCTGCAATGCTCCACCCTCCGTAATGCTCCACCCTCCACAATGCTCCGCCCTCCACAATGCTCCACCCTCTGCAATTCTCCACCCTCCACAATGCTCCACCCTCTGCAATGTTCGACCCTCCGCAATGCTCCACCCTCCGTAATGCTCCGCCCCTCCACAATGCTCCACCCTCCACAATGCTCCGCCCACCACAATGCTCCGCCCCTCCACAATGCTCCACCATCCACAATGCTCAGTCCCCCACAATGCTCCGCCCTCCACAATGCTCCGCCCCTCCACAATGCTCCGCCCACCACAATGCTCCGCCCCTCCACAATGCTCCACCATCCACAATGCTCAGTCCCCCACAATGCTCCGCCCTCCACAATGCTCCGCCCCTCCACAATGCTCAGTCCCCCACAATGCTCCGCCCTCCACAAAGCTCCACCCCTCCACAATGCTCCACCCTCCGTAATTCTCCGCCCCTCCACAATGCTCCTCCCCTCGACAATGCTCCGCCCTCTGCAATGCTCCGCCGCCCTCCACAATGCCCCACCCTCCACAATGCTCCGCCCTCCACAATGCTCCGCCCTCCACAATGCTCCACCCTCCACAATGCTCCGCCCTCCACAATGCTCCGCCCACCACAATGCTCCGCCCCTCCACAATGCTCCACCATCCACAATGCTCAGTCCCCCACAATGCTCCGCCCTCCACAATGCTCCGCCCCTCCACAATGCTCAGTCCCCCACAATGCTCCGCCCTCCACAAAGCTCCACCCCTCCACAATGCTCCACCCTCCGTAATTCTCCGCCCCTCCACAATGCTCCTCCCCTCGACAATGCTCCGCCCTCTGCAATGCTCCGCCGCCCTCCACAATGCCCCACCCTCCACAATGCTCCGCCCTCCACAATGCTCCGCCCTCCACAATGCTCCACCCTCCACAATGCTCCGCCCTCCACAATGCTCCGCCCTCCACAATGCTCCGCCCTCCGCCATGCTCCACCCTCCGCAAAGCTCCGCCCTCCACAATCCTCCACCCTCCACAATGCTCTGCCCTCCACAATGCTCCACCCTCTGCAATGCTCCGCCCTCCACAATGCTCCGCCCTCCACAAAGCTCCGCCCCTCCACAAAGCTCCTCCCCTCCACAATGCTCCGCCCTCCACAATGCTCCACCCTCCACAATGCTCCGCCCTCTACAATGCTCCGCCCTCCGTAATGCTCCACTCTCCGTAATGCTCCACCCTCCACAATGCTCCGCCCTCTACAATGCTCCGCCCTCCGTAATGCTCCGCCCTCCACAATGCTCCACTCTCCGTAATGCTCCGCCCTCTACAATGCTCCACTCTCCGTAATGCTCCGCCCTCCACAATGCTCCACTCTCCGTAATGCTCCGCCCTCTACAATGCTCCGCCCCTCCACCCCTCACAATGCTCCACTCTCCGTAATGCTCCGCCCTCTACAATGCTCCACTCTCCGTAATGCTCCGCCCTCTACAATGCTCCGCCCTCCACAATGCTCCGCCCCTCCACAATGCTCCGCCTCTCTTCGGAGTAAGTCTTGCAGGCGCAAATTAGTGCAAATATGTACAAGCCAACGCCATGGCCTCAGGAGGCTAAAAGAAATCTCTGAAAAAGCCAAAAAAATTCTCAGACTTGCTGGGGTGGCTACTGCGACAAGGGGAATAGCAGGGAATAACTTTGTTCCAAGTTCGTGAGCTCAGGGAGTCCCCTTGGGTTAGGGGTGGCCTGGTTCAATCTGCCTCTCCTGCAGTCTGTGTTTTAAACACACCCCTCTGGTGCTATTTCCAGGCTCCTGGCTTCTCACACTGCTGAGTGCGGACAGTGTCCTGTGAATGCTCAGACAGTCTCTGTTTATCTGGGAGCCCACCCAGTCCACCCCTCTGGACACCCTCAAACCCCAGCTGTACCATCAAGGGATGGGTATGGCCAAACCCAATCAGGGCCCACCTCCTCACAAGCCTTGCCCCAATGCAGTGGAAGCAGCTCATCAGCAGAGCTCCCCTGCACTGTGGCCTATGGAACCTGCACTGTGGCCTATGGAACCCTCCCTGGTTCTCTGCCCTTCTCAGGGCAGAGCCACGCCAGTGACCCCCATCCCTCTGGACCACCACCTGGGCTGGCAGCACTGACTGCCCTGGGTGGAAAGGTTAGACGGCCAGGTCTACAAACTACTTTCAGATGTAATAACCATGCAATAATCATGATCGTTTCTCATTTATTTATGGGCAGCCTTTAAAAAGACTTTTGTTTCAATGAATAAATCTGAGATAGCAACATCAGAGATGTCATTCAGCAATAATAAGAGAGTATGTTTCTGATGCTGCAATTCCTAAATTGCCATCTTGGACCATGGATAGCTATTGCTCCAGTTCCCACGTGGCCACTTCCAAGCGCTGCGTCCTCGATTACTCAGGGAGAAACAACTTGCACGAACAGACTTGAACATGAGACAAAAGGCCCAGAAAGTTCTGTTTGGGAGGCTAAAGGCACGATTCTCCGGCCTTGTTACACTCCCGCTCAAGCATAACGATGCCCGTGAATAGTGGGAGAGGCCGAAAACGAGATCCATGCCAGGCGCCAAACAGTTTATGATGCAACGGGCCCTCGCCCATTGACGAAATCCGAATCTCACCCTCGCACGGCAAGAAATCAATTATCACCACTGAAGCCCCATTTCCATACAATCAACGAGAGCTAGCCCATATCCATTGGCTTCTGTCATTCTGTGGCCTCCCCAGCAAATGCTTACACTGGCCCCGAATAGTACTCCTTTTGAAAAACGTGAACCTGGCGGACAGGCTTCTGTGAGGAGACGAGGACATGAATAGTCATCTTTGCTGTCAGGCAAAGAGACCGGGGGTGCTGGACTTGTCACCCCAGTGCTCAGTGAGGGGTTGAGGGGGGGGGGGGGGGGGGGCACGGGGAAGCGCAGCTGAGGGTGGGAGACCCTCCACAGGGGTGGGCCACCAACAGTGTGGGGGGGGGGGGGGAGGCGCTGGAGAAGGAAACCAGCTGGAAACCGCTCAGTGCTCTGCCATGTGTACCCGTTCCAGGGGCAATCCTTATCCATGCCTGTTTGCCCCAATGACCACCCATAACCCCCCACTGACTGCTGAGGCCTCTGGCCATGCGGCTGAAGGCTATCACTAATAGGGAAGAGGCAATCATGGGTAAGTGATCACTTCACGCCTGCCAAGTGGATTCTCATGGGTGGTGGGCCATGTAGTATGTGTGAGTCATTGGCCAGCATCCCAATCACACCTTGACACTGGTTTAACAATGCGGGAGGCAACACCGCACATATAACATCCACTGCAGGGGGGTGAGGGCCATGGGGAAGGGACGGGGGTGTTTCCTGGAGAGAGAGATGGGCAAAGGGTTCCGAGGTCAGTTCGTATTGCGAAAAAAGGTGAGAGAGGCATCATAGTGGTTGTGCAAAAACGAGTTTAATGTGCTGTACAATGCCCCAACTTCTGGTGGTGTTGCCTCCCCCAAATCCCAGCCCCCACCCCCTACCTACCACACCCATCCCCTCCCACTTTGCAGAGTGCCCTCAGTGATCCTCAACGTGCTTGGCCCTCCTAGATCTACCACTACCTATCGGTGTTTCCCCAGGATGCACATCAGAGATGGAGGCAGCCAGCTGCTTACCTCATCCCGTGGTCTTCAATGCCCCTGGCGGTCGTCCTCTCAGGGCTCTGGGGCCAGAGGGTGCACTTGTCAGCAGCACATGGATAGCCGTGCCGCCCTGTCCTCTGTGCTGACCCCGAGACGCGGCCTCACCGATGATGGAACCTGGGAGTGCTGGTGGCCACCGTCGCCACTCCATGGGACGGGTCCAGCCTGGCACTCAGTGCCCCTTCTTCCCGATCGGTGCCCTTAGAGGCCTGGGGTCTACCTTGTGACGGAGGGGCAGCTGGTTTGAGCCCCGTCTGGCCCCGCATCGAATGGCTCTGCCAGTCTGGGTGGTTCTCCATGGTCCGCACCATAGTGTCGACGCTCTCAGCGATGGTCCTCAGTGACTGGGATATGCTCTGCAGGGCCTCAGCCATGCCCATGGCTAAGTCTGAAGCAGCCTGAGAAAGTAGTTAATGGTGATGTTCTACTGTATCCTTTGGTCCACGTACATTACTCAGCGAGATCATCAATGTATATTATGTCTGGATTCAAATTAAAGGGGACAGGTCACTTTATCATAGATTTAGAAAAAAAAGAATTGGGTATTTTGCACCACACACATAGACAAAGCTCATCTACAGCAGCTACATTCAATGGCAGTTTGGATGATTTGCTGGTTTATTGTATAATTTCTGTTCCAGCTTACAATCATGTACACCTCGGCGAGTTTTGCACCATGTGGCTGATCTTTTCATTCCTGATTCAGACTTAAATATCTTAAATCTGCAGTTACTTTTTGTGAGATCCATCCAGCAAAATCAGCAGTGGCTCCCGCAGAAATCCACCAGGTAGCCTGCAAATCCAAGGCCAGGTTTGCAGGCTTGAACTTGCTTTATTTCTGTGACATTCAGTGTCCTCATGACACCGATTCTTGTTCCTCACCCAAGTGGCCACTCTCCATGTGAGAGAATATATGGGAAATGTCTGCAGATAATCACAGCCAAGTCCAGACTTGTCATCACTGACTTTTCTTTTAGTTAATTAATTTAATTAATTTTTAGGAAGCCAGTGTTGACTGCACGAGTGGCAATTATTGCCAATACCTAAATAACAGAGTGGCATGCTGCATCACTTCAGAGAGTAACAGTCAACACTGTGGGATTGGATACACATATCAACCAGACAGGATAATGACAGTGTGGTTCCTTCCCTAAAGGGATATCTTGCTTCATGGTAATTAACATCAACATATTACTTTTAGATTCTTTTTGTTTAACCAGAATTTAAGTCGTCAAACTGCAATGATGGGATTTGAACTGGGGTGGTTTGGATTCTTAATTCAGGCCTCAAAATGATTCTAGAAAGAAAAATACTGCAGGTGCTGGAAATGTGAAAGAAAAATGCAAAATGCTGGAAATACTCAGCAAGTCAGGCAGCTTCTGCTGAGAGAGAAAAAGAATTAAAGTTTCACATTGATAACTTTTCATTTGAACTAGAGGAATAAATGAGAGAAAAAGCAATGGAAAGATATACTAAAAGAGGCGCATTGTGATGAATGGAATGGCAGGAGACATGTGTGGAGTTGAAACGCAAGTGCAGATTATTTGGGTTGAATGTGCTGCATATTCTAGGTAATATTAGATAACAATTTGGTAACAATTAATTTTGCTTTTCTTTATTGTGACACCTTTTCAATAATGTAATTGGTGAATTGGGAGTGAGTATAGTCCAGCACGACTGAGATGATGGGCAAACAGTATGGGACAAGATCAGACAGTGGAACTTTGGGCTAGTTAGAAAGTACTGAAGGGAGCTTGTGAAACCATCTGGGCTGACATAACCCCTCCCAAAGTCTGGCATCGTGTACATCCCCTCCACTCTTGTTTTATCATCTGTAGCACAGATCTCAATCACCTTTGTCCTATCCTAAACCCATATCCGATACACCGACCTTTTTGCAAAATATCATGGAGTGATGGGATCAGCGCAGTAGGATTTTCCCCGCCTCACACCACATGATTCACGATGGAAGAGACGGCCAGCCTTTGGCCGGCAGCGAGATCTGGTCCTGCAGTTGTCAACGGGGCTTCCTGTTGAATGCACCCCACCACCCTCCCCGGTCCCTGCCAGCGGGAAACCCACAGCGGGGCTTACAGATCTGTAAGATCTGCCAAGGGCAGGACTGGAAGATCCCATTGTCGTGCACAGCCAGAAAATTCTGGTCAATATCTATTGAAGTTAAAGTGAGTGTCCAAAGCTTTGCGAGATCCGAATCATTCCAAAGAACTATTTTCTGGTACTTCTGGTCGTGAGCTAGGAGGGATTTTCTCTCCATGACACTCTCTTCATTCACAGCTCACGGGAGGATTTTATTGCCATCAATTTGTCCATCTCTTGTTCTTGATCTGTTTTATCTATTGATGGAATCTAGATGTTTAGGTAAACTGAGGAGTTACTAAAGAGTCTGATGTCAGCTACTCCCAAAATAATGAAAGGCACATCATTAGGTTTTAAAGTTAATTGAAAAGCCTATTATGCCCATGACAACAATTTACATTTAAATAGTGCCTTTAACGTGGTAAAGCACTTCACAGGAGAGTTAGCAGGAAAAAATTGACACATGCATATAAGGAGATACGATGAAATGTGACCAAAAATGTTGGTCAGTGACAGGATTTTCGGATCATATTAAAGGAGGAGGGAGTCGTGGAGAGGTGCCAACACTGGGGAGTGGATTCTAGAACTTAGAATCCAGACAACTGAAGCCATGCTGGATGTGGTGGAGCAAATGAAATTGGGGATGTGCAAAAGCCAGGATTAGGATCAGAGAAATCATTGAGGGTTACAGAGCTGGAAAGATTACACAAATAGGGACAAGGCCATGGAGAGATGTGAAAACAAGGATTAGAATTTTAAAATCCAGGTATTTCCATCTCAGAGCCAATCTAGGTCAGCAAGCACAGTTATCGGAGGGTGGGATGGTGAGCATAATACATAATAATGATAATAATCTTTATTGTCACAAGTAGGCTTGCGTTAACACTGCAATGAAGTTACTGTGAAAAGCCCCGAGTCACCACATTCCGGTGCCTGTTCGGGTACACAGAGGGAGAATTCAGAATGTCCAAATTACCTAACAGCACGTCTTTCAGGAATTGTGGGAGGAAACCGGAGCACCCGAAGGAAATCCACGCAGACACGGGGAGAACATGCAAACTCCACACAGACAATGACCCAAGCCGGGAATCGAACCTGGGAGCCTGGCACTGCAAAAGCAACAGTGCTAACCACTGTGCAACCGTCCTGCCCTATTGAGATATTTGGTGCATTATGTCAAGTAACCATCTTATGTAATAATCATTTAATGCAAAGACTGATGTTCAAGTCTCTCCATTGGTTCCATTGTCAACAACTAGCAATAGGGGAAAGGGTAAATTACAGCCGCACTTTGTGATTGGTTGTTCTTCACAGAAAAAATATTAAACAAATTAAATGTAAGGAGAAAATGATGAACTTCCCAATGGCTGCCATGACAGGCCCAGCAAATTAACAAACATACAATTCACATCTGACCTCCCAACCTTTACCCTCACAGCCTGCTACCGCTAAAAGTACCCCAGCTAATTACCATTTGCTTCCCGAGTCTGGTATGCCATATCTTCCAGTTGTGATTTGGGACTTGGTCCTCTGTTGCGTCTTGTTCTCCGCATTGTTTCTAACGCCCCCTGAGCCTTTAACTCGAAAGTCAATGACCAGATGTGCTCACAGGACAGAATTACTGCTGCTGGAAAGGCTGTTTGGAAATAATCAATAATAATTTAAATAAATCAATAAATCAATAAATAGGTACCGGAATAACTAATCAGCTCCTCAAGTAACCATCCCCTCATTCCTGCCCCCACACTCTAAGGAGTTGAAGAGAACAGTTTCATGAGAACATCTGTTTCTTAACTTGATCAAGTTAGCTTGGCTCCAGATCATTTTATCTATACATTTGTACATATTTCTTATACTGCTCTTTGTCGGGGAAGTGGGTAACCGCTAGAAAGGGCAGGCAGTTAGTGCAGGAACCCCTGTGGCTGTCCCCCTCTCTAACAGGTATACCGTTTTGGATACTGTTGGGGAGCATAGCCTATCAGGGGAAAACAACAGCAGTCAAAACAGTGGCACCACAACTGGCTCTGTTGTTCAGCAGGGGAGGCCAAAGTGCAGGAGAGCGAGAGTTAAGCGCTTCTGTGGAAATGAAAGAGACTCCAGGATGGTGCGTTGCCTCCATGGTGCCAGGGTCAAGGATGGCTCTGAACGAACACAGGAGATCCTGAAGGGGGAGGGCGAACAGCCAGAGGTCATAGTACACAGAGGTACTAACAACATAGGCAGGAAAAGTGATGAAGTCCTGCAGAAGGAGTTCAGGGAGTTGGGCAGTAAACAAAAAAGCAGGACCTCGAGGGTTGTAATCTTCGGATTACTCCCTTTACCACATACCAGTGAGGCTAGAAATAGGAGGATAGTGCAGCTAAACATGCGGCTGAAGCAGGGATGTAGGAGGGAGAGTTTTCAGATTTCTGGACCATTGGGATCTCTTCCAGTGCAGTGGGAGCTGTACATGAAGGACAGATTGCATCTAAACTGGAGGGGCACCAATATCCTGGCAGGGAGGTTTACTAGTGTCACTCGGCAGGATTTAAACTAGTATGGCAGGGGTGTGCTAACCAGAGTGTTCGCTTAGATGGTGTAACAACTGGAGGGGGAATAAAGAACAAAAATCAGAGAACAACATCACTCTCAGGCAAAGCAAAAAAGGTGACAGTGTGAAAAGGGAGGTGGCCAATGTAGGATTCAGGGTGTTGTACCTAAATGCGCGGAGTATACGGAACAAGGTCAATGAGCTTGTTGCGCGCATTGGCCGGTACGATGTTGTGGGCATCACAGAGACGTGGCTGCAAGAGGATCAAGATTGGGATCTAAATAGACAAGGATATGTGTCCTATCGAAAGGTCAGGCAGATGGGCAAAGGGGGCAGGGTTGCATTGTTAGTAAGGAATGAAGTAAAATCGATAGCAAGGAGCAATATAGAATCAGAAGACAACGGGCGCGATTCTCCGCTGCCCACGACGGTTCAGAGAATAGCGGGAGGGCCTTCCCGACTTTTTTCCCGCCCTCCCGCTATTCTCCACCCCCCCCCCCCCCCCAACGGCCGCCCCACGACACGAATCACTGCTCGCCGTTTTTTACGGCGAACAGCAATTCTCCCCAGGCCGATGGGCCGAGTTCCCAGGCCTTTATGGCCGTTTTCACGAACGCGATCACACCTGCTCTCACCGTTCGTGAAAACGGCCGCAAAGTGCCGTCCCGGACAACGATGGCACCGATTGGCATGGCCGCACCACGGCCGTGCCAAGGGTGGCATAGGCCTGCGATCGGTGGGCACCGATCGCAGGCAGCGGGTCCGATACCCGCGCATTATTTGTTCTTCTGCCGCCACGCAGGATCAGTCCGTGGGACGGCTGAGTGGCATGACGGCCCACGCATGCGCGGGTTTGACGCATCTGCGTGATGACGTCATCCGCGCATGCGCGGGTTGGTGCCGTCCAACCCGCGCATGCGCGGCTGACGTCATCGTGCGCGTCAGCCGCCGTGACGCTTGGCGCGCGGACTTAGCGACGGTCGCTAAGCCCGCGATGCCGTGCTTCACGGGGCCACGCTGCTAGCCCCGCCCGGGGGGGGAGAATCGGGTCCTGGGAGGGGGCGCGGAGGCTGCCGTGAAACACGGCCAGTTTCACGGCAGCCTTTATGACTCGCCGCATTTGCGGAGAATCGCGCCCTGAATCTCTGTGGGTAGAGTTGAGGAATCGCAAAAGTAAAAAGACCCTGATGGGAGTTATGTACAGGCCCCCGAGCAGTAGTCAGGATGTGGGGCAGAAAATAAATCAGGAGATAGAGAAAGCGTGTAAAAAAGGCAATATCACAATAATCATGGTGGACTTCAAATGCAGGTGGACCAGGAAAATCAGGTTGGCAGTGGTTCCCAAGAGAAGGAATTTGTGGAATGTTTAAGAGATGGTTATTTTGGAGCTACTTGTGGTAGAGCTCACTATGGAACAGGCAATTCTGGATTTGGTGATGTGCAATGAGGCAGACTTGATTATGGAACTTCAGGTGAAGGAACACTTAGGGAGCAGTGACCACAATATGATAGAATTTACCCTGCAGTTTGAGAGGAAGAAGCTGCAATCAGATGTAACGGTATTACAATTAAATAAGGGTAACTACAAAGACATGAGGGAGGAGCTGGCCAGAGTTGATTGGAAAAGGAGCCCAGCAGGGAAGACAGTGGAACAGCAATGGCAGGAGATTTGGGGGGGTTATTGGGGAGGCACAACAGAAATTCATTCCAAGGAGGAGGAAACATGCTAAGGGGAGGACAAGGCATCCATGGCTGACGAGGGAAGTCAAGGACGGCAGAAAAGCAAAAGAAAAAGCATTCAAAGAGGCGAGGATTAGTGAGAATCCAGAGGATTGGGAATCATTTAAAAGCGAGCAGAGGACAACTAAAAAAGCAATAAGGGGGGAGAAGATGAAATATGAGTGCAAGGTAGCTAGTAATATAAAAGAAGATAGGAAGAGTTTTTTTCAAGCTATAAAAGGGAAGAGTGAGGCAAAAATAGACACTGGACCACTGGAAACGTGGCTGGAGAAATAATAATAGGAAACAAAGAAATGGCAGAGGAACTGAATAGTTACTTTGCATCAGTCTTCAGGGTGGAAGACACCAATGGGATGTCAGAGCTCCAGGAGAATCAGGGGGCAGAGGTGAGTGCAGTGACCATTACTAAGGAGAAGGTTCTGGGGAGACTGAAAGGTCTGAAGGTGGATAAGTCACCTGGACCGGATGGACTACACCCCAGGGTTCTAAAAGAGATAGCTGAGGAGATTGTGGAGACATTGGTGATGATCTTTCAGGAATCACTAGAGGCAGGAAGGTTCCCAGAGGACTGGGAAGTGGCTCATGTAACACCGCTGTTTAAGAAGGGAGGGAGGCAGAGGACGGGAAATTATAGGCCGGTGAGCCTAACTTCGGTCATTGGTAAGATTTTAGAGTCTGTTATTAAAGATGAGATCGCAAAGTACTTGGAAGTGGGCAGCACAGTAGCATAGTGGTTAGCACAGTTGCTTCACAGCTCCAGGGTCCCAGGTTTGATTCCCGGCTTGGGTCACTGTCTGTGCAGAGTCTGCACATCCTCCCCGTGTCTGCGTGGGTTCCCCCCCCCCCCCTCACTTTGTTGCAAATTTTTAAATGTTTGCAATATTTTACACATCCTATTCTTGTTGAGAGAGCAGAGGAAGGTAGGAATAGGAGTTGGCCATTTAGCCCCTCAAACCTGTTCTGCAATAGCCATTTCTCATTCAGAGTCACCCTCCAAGATGGTGGGCTGGATTCTCCGTCGGATTGGGAATTCCGCTGGCGGACGGCGGGGAATCCAGCGGCAGGCAGGAAACGGGAAAGTTATTGGGGACGTGTTTGTCAGCCCATTTCTATATGAGGAATCGGCACACAATTTGAAAGCTGAAAAAAAATTGAATACTCAGAGGGTTAAAAAGATAAAAGAAAATGTTACACTTTTAGATCTGTGTGCCCAGATAATAGTCCTTTCGACGTACAGCTTCCACCATTGTTTCAGCAATAAATCATTGTAGTTTGCCATTATTTGCTATCAAAAACTACGATACAAAGTGACTAATCCTCGCACTGCCCACAGAATGGATTATATTGCTGCAATTGGATTCCATCTGACAACAAATTACTAACTGGGTAAAGTCTCAGCGGAAAACAACTGACAGAAAAAACCCTCAGTGTTACACAAAAATAAAACTGAAACCCATTGTTTATCATTTTCAGTGCTATAAAAAGAGAAAAGGGGCCAATTGCTGCGTGATAACATTATCCCAGAGAGCAGAGCATTTACTGCAGGGGATGATTAAGTATCTTTACTCAATGCACAGTTCTGATTACCAATCTACCATCTGATGAGCTGCATAAAATCTCCAGCCATCTTGACAAATGATCTTACTATCAGTCATTGCTGAGAGAAAAAGAACACACATTATACTAACTTGTTCATCCCTCAGATCCAAAGGCCCAAATTCATGTCCCTGCGTTCCAAAGCCACCTCAGCTGAGGTAAGCAGAAGATTCAATGAGCTCTCCGCAAGAGTCCAAATGTTAGTGGCCAGATGCAGGTGGCTTTCCAGTACCTCCTTCCTTTCAATTTTCACCCAATCCATTGCTTTTACTGTCTCCACTTTTAGAAATGCTTTTTTAATCTGATGATCTCAGTGGAGTTGTGCCATTTAAAAGGCCACCATATCGCTGTGAGTCTAGAGTTACATATAGACGAGAGCAGGCAAGGACAGCACATTTTCTTACTTTAAATGGTATGAGAAGTTATGACAGACCAGTAGTTTCACAGTCACCTATTCTGGTCCCAGATTTTTAGAACAGATTTATTTAATTAATTTATAATCCCCGACTGTTGTGAAGGGATTTGCACTAGTGTGTTGAGATTAAGTTATAAAGATCCAGGGATGAAAATGAGTCGTGGTGAATGAGAAACCTATTCTATGCTGTGCACAATTTTCTTTTTTAATGATTTTAATGAATAAGAAAATTAAGCAGGGCATAAAAAGAGCTGATGATTTGCTCTGAATCTCTGACGTGACTGGTGTGGCCCAGTCAAACACCTCAGCTCTCCATTTGATTTCCATTTGGACTTGAACAAGAGGTGCTCATTGGTTGTCAAGCTGACTCTGATTGGCCAAGGTGTTACCATTGAGAAAATGATGGGGAACTAAAGGCTAGCCATGCTTTCAAGTAATTCAATAAAGGCACAAGACATCACTTTGATCCTGTGAAATAAATTGTGATCATTTGAAACTTGACATTCTTGCATTTGTCCGGATGAGTGTCATTTGAAAATCTTCCACAGCATGTCTTTCTTTTCAGCAACATTTAGACAATGTTGTTTTCAGTTTGTTTGTTACAGTAAAAGTCGTGAAATACTGTTGTGTGACAATCAGTCACAGGGGATTCAAAAATATATTTTTAACAAAGATATTGGTCTATATGGAGATCATAGCAAAGTCAAAAATGAACATTTGAGTCAGTATTAATTTAATTTTAATTCTTTGAGACAATGTTTGTCCTTCACTTGCAGAACAAGTAGCCAAAGATTGGACTCTAACTGACTGCACAACAGGGCACAAATATTGACTTTTTTCATTTTCAAAAGAGACTGGAGAGAATTTTTATTGAAAAGTAATTGAGTTTGGCAGAAAAATAGCTGCTGAATAAAGTTTTCTGAATGTGTTCTTCCATTATTGTTTGAAAGATAAAGCAACATCCTTGTGTGTGATAAAAGCCATTTTAAAACACACAATTTCTTAGTGTGCCTTGCACGAAACTAATCTCTAAATTTTAAGAAAACTTTATTCTTTTGTTATTTAATGTACAACCTTGCGTTTGGAGCTTTAACTGCACAGAAAACTGTTCCCCTAACTGCTGTCTTTAAAAATGAGAAAACACTGGAATGATTTAGCAGGTCCACAGGTCACTGAAAGGGGCAACACAGGTGGAGAAGGTAGTCAAGAAGGCATACGGCATGCTTGCCTTCATTGGCCGGGGCATTGAGTATAAAAATTGGCAAGTCATATTGCAGCTGTATAGAACCTTAGTTAGGTCACACTTGGAGTATAGCGTTCAATTCTGGTCGCCACACTACCAGAAGGATGTGAAGGCTTTAGATAGGGTGCAGAAGAGATTTACCAGGATGTTGCCTGGTATGGAGGGCATTAGCTATGAGGAGCAGTTGAATAAACTCGGTTTGTTCTCACTGGAACGAAGAAGGTTGAAGGGCGACCTGATAGAGGTCTACAAAATTATGAGGGGCATAGACAGAGTGGATAGTCAGAGACTTTTCCCCAGGGTAGAACGATCAATTACTAGGGGGCATAGGTTTAAGGTGCGAGAGGCAAGGTTTAGAGTAGATGTTCGAGGCATTTTTTTTACACAGAGGGTAGTGGGTGCCTGGAACTCGCTGCCGGAGGAGGTGGTGGAAGCAGGGACGATAGTGACATTTAAGGGGCATCTTGACAAATACATGAATAGGATGGGAAAAGAGGGATACGGACCCCGGAATTGTAGAAGACTTTAGTTTCGACGGGCAGCATGGTCGGCACAGGCTTGTTCCTGTGCTGTACTTTTCTTTGTTCTTTGTCTTGCAGCATAAATGGAGAGCGAGAAACAGTTTAAGGTCGATGAGCCTCTGATGAAGCATTAACTCTTTCTCTCTCCACAGATGCTTCCTGACGTGTTGGGCATTTCCAGCATTTTCTGCATTTATTTCATATTTCCAGCACACAGAGTATGTTTCTTTTGCACTGATATCTTTCAAACTTTGTGTCCAATACAGTTCAACCTTACGTTCTTGTGCAAAATGAGTATATTACCTGTCACTGTACAGAACCTCATGTTGGGCCTCTTTTATTGAGAAATGACCACTGAGTACATCTCGCTCTCTCATCAAGGTTCAATTTGAAGTACCGCGGTGATGGTGGTTCCTCGGGTTAATGCAGCTAGAGCCATATTCAGGGGCTGTTTAGCACAGGGCTAAATCGCTGGCTTTGAAAGCAGACCAAGCAGGCCAGCAGCACGGTTCGATTCCCGTAACAGCCTCCCCGAACAGGCGCCGGAATGTGGCGACTAGGGGCTTTTCACAGTAACTTCATTTGAAGCCTACTTGTGACAATAAGCGAATTACATTTACATATTCATGGACCCGCAGGTACCTCAGAGGTGAGAGGGGTGGGATCAGGGGGAAATTTGGGAAAGCAATAGTAATGGGAATTCTATAGCTAGGGAAAGAGAAAGGCACAGAGGGCCTATAGTACAAAAGATTAAAGGAAATGAATGGAAGCAACATGGGGCTTGCATTTGTGTCCAGTGCCACAGGAAGCCATGAGGCTCATGCAGCCGCAGACATGACTCCAGGATTGTATGTTGCCTGCCGGGCGCCAAGGTCAAGGATTGAATAGCTGCAGAGCACGCTGAGTGGGGCATGGGGAGCACGGGGTGGGCGGGGGGCGAGGGGGGCAAGGAGGTGGGGTGCAGGAACAGTAGTCCATATCATCACCTACAAAAATAGTACAAAGACGGATTAGCCCCTTACAGACAGTGTTTAGGGAGGTCCTAGAAATCTGAAAAGAAAGAAGCCAGGGGAGTTCCACACTGATATTCCGCTCTACAGTGGAGCGAGAAGGAACTCTTGCACCTTCAAAGAACAAAGAACAATACAGCACAGGAACAGGCCCCTGGACCCTCCGAGCCTGGACCGGTAAAGATACCATCTTTGGCCAAAGCCCGAAAGAACAAAAATGTCAAGTAATTATTATCCTGATTTCACCTTTTTATTTTATAAATATAGAGTAGCCAATTATTTTTCTTTTCCAATTAAGGGGCAATTTGCGTGGCCTATCCACCTACCCTGCACATCTTTGGGTTGTGGGGGTGAAACCCACGCAGACATGGGGAGAAAGTGCAAACTCCACACGGACAGTGACCCAGGGCCGGGATTCGAACACCGCAGTCCCAGTGCTAACCACTGCGCCACATGCCGTCCTGAATTCATCTTTTTGATGATGACCCCCTCGAGTGGTCCTTGGGCAGCACGGTAGCATAGTGGTTAGCACTGTGGCTTCACAGATCCGATTCCCCGCTGGGTCCCTGTCTGTGCGGAGTCTGCACGTTCTCCCCATGTCTACGTGGGTTTCCTCCTGGTGCTCTGGTTTCCTCCCACAGTCCAAAGACGTGCAGATTAGGTGGATTGGCCATGCTAAATTGCCCTTAGTGACCAAAAAAGGTTAAAAGGGGTTATTGGTTATGGGGATAGTGTGGAGGTGAGGGCTTAAGTGGGTCGGTGCGGACTCGATGGGTCGAATGGCCTCCTTCTGCACTGTATGTTCTATGTTCTATTATAAGGACTATTGGTCAGGTCACATGTTTGGAATTCTCCGCAGGGGGCCGAATTCGTGAAGGCCGTCGTGAACTCGGCCGAGGTTCACGACGGCCTCGGAGCCCGCTCCCCGCACCTAATTCACCCCCACCCGGGGGGCTAGGGGCGGTCCTCCGTCTTTCTCGTCAGCGACCTTGCCGCGCCGGGAATGACGCACGTCCGGTGCATTTGTGAAGTCATCCGCTCATGCGCGTGTTGCCGGTTCCAACCCGCGCATGAGCGGATGACTTCATCGCGCAGCCGTCACAAACCCAAGCATGCGCAGCGGCCGTCTTTCTCCTCAGCCGCCCGGCAAGACCTGGCGGCTTGATCTTGCCGGGCGGCGGAGGGGAAAGAGTGCGTCCATTTTGGACACTGGCCCGATGATCGGTGGGCACTGATCGCGGGCATGTCCCCTCCCGAGCACAGTCGTGGTGCTCACATCCCAATCGGGCCCCTAGATGCCCCAAACGGGCATCTGCCGCCCGTTTCACGAATGGAGCGTCCAGGTGTGGTTGCTGCCGTGTTGAAACGGGCATGAAGGGCCGGCCGCTCGGCCCATCGGGCTCAGAGAATCGCAGTTCGCCGTGCAAAATGGCGAGCGACGATTTTTCCGAGCGGGGGCGTAAAAAACGTCGGGGCGCCATCCCGTGGGGAGCGGAGAATTCCGCCCCATATATTTTCTTGATCAAAAGCTGGCTTCTACGTGAAGAGCCTGTTTTAAGTTCAGAACCCAGACATCTCTTGTTTTTGCCCTTGCGTAGCTGGCAGTGAGCTCTCAGTGTGTAACCATGTTCTCCACCTTCCATATTGGAGGCTTAGACACCATTTGTACCTGAAAAACAGGCTCATCTCCTTGGAATTTTAGTCCTGGTTATTTGAAATTAAATAAATTTTATTTGACACGAACCCCAAGAACAAAATCCCTCATCATCAAAAATAATCTTGACTGAGACATCAGAAATGCAAATCTGTAGTTTTAGAACATGAGTAATAACCTACATTTATGTACCCAGAGAGTTCAACATATTCATGTTGGTTGCTCATTTATTACAATATGATGAATTAACACTAAATTGCAAATGATTTAGCAAAGTTATTAGTTTATGTTAAAGTGATTTAGTGAGCAGGGGAATACGTATGAAAATGTGAGAATCTGAAGATTAATGTGCTATCAACTCTGCGCTTATCACTTGCATATTTTGATGACTGGTATTCACTGGTATACATGCACTGAAGCCTCAAAGGGCTCATCCATTTATTGTGATGTCAAAGCTCCTGGGCGGGATTCCCCAATTCCGCGGCAGAGTGGCCACGCCATCGTAAACGTTGTCGCGTTTTATGATGGCGCTTCCACATCTAATTCTGGCCCTGACAGGGGGCCAGCATGGCGCTGAAACGGTTCTGGCTGCTCCAGCAGCAGATCCCGGCACGAACTGTGCATCACGGGATCCGCGAATGCGCAGCTGTGCCAGCGCCAATGAGGACATGCACAATGGCGCCGGCGCCAACACGCGCATGCACAGTGGCCTCCTTTGACGTGCTGGCTCCGACGTAACATGGCGCAGAGCTATAGGGGCCGGCGCGTAGAAAAGCAGGCCCTCAGCCACAGAGGTCAGCCCGCCAATCGGTGGGCCCCGATTACGGGCCAGGCCACATCGGAGGCCCCCACCAGGGTCGGACCCCTGCTCCCCCTCAAAAGGCTGCCACCCGACCCACACACCGCGGTCCCGCCTGGCCAAAGCAGGTTAGAACGGCGCTGACGGGACTCGGCTCTTTTCCTATGGCGCTCGGCCCATCCGGGCTGGAGAATCGGCGGGCCAGCCGTGTAGAGCGGCCCGCGACAGGCGGCGCACCAACCACCCCGGCGGCAATGGCGCTGATTCTCCGCACTGCAGAGAATCACGTGCCGGTGTCGGGGCGGCGTTGCCCGTTCGCGGGGATTCTCCGGCCCGACACAGGGCTGGGAGAATCCCACCCCCTGTGGGCTGCGTCTACATTGTTAACTCCAAATTGTGTCGCACGCGTGGGGCCAAATAGAATTTACCCCAAGGTGAGTGTGGAGGCCATGTGTCATTCAATCAGGGCAGAAGGTGTCACCTGCCACCTCCCTGTCTCTGCCCCAATTAAGTCGACAGCTGAAAAGTTCATGGTTGGTTCCCTGTTCTGATTGTAATGCCCGCTTAATGGCCTCATCCTGGTGCCACTGGTATTCACCGACCGGCAGGTGGGATAATCAGCACAAGGGGAGCCCAAATACCAAATCCTGTCCAGGTGTCTTGCAAACTCCCTGGGTGGATGTGGGGGGGATGGGAGTCCCTCATTCATAGGCACTCAGTACCTGACTGAGGGTCTTGACATCGGGAAGGGGCAGCCCATTGAAAGCCACCATGCAGCCCTTCCTACTTACCCCTCCACTCATCTCTCTCTCTCTCTCTCTCTCCCTCTTCATGCCTCCTCCTGGCCATCACTCAACAGAAATGTGCTTACACTTCTTGCTAATGTTCGCTGGTCCTTCAATGCTTTGGCAGAATGTTTTAATGATTGAACAAAATGTGTAGCCAATCCATTCATTGCTGAATGATATGGAGCTGACTTGATTTGATGTATTCCGTTCTCTTTCAAATATATCTCAAACTCCTTCAAAGTAAACTGTGTACCATTATCACTGACAATCTGCTCCGATATTCCAAACCTTCTGAATATTTTGTCTGGTTTTTCAATGGTTTGTTCACCGTTGACTTCATTATCATGACTTCTGGTCATTTCGGGAGCATGCCCACAATCGCTAAGAACATGTGACCCTCCAGTGGACCAGCAAAATTGATGTGAATTCTCTGCCATGCTGAGTCGGCCATTCCAACAGATGTAATGGTTGGAATGATGGCGTGTTCCTTAGTTTTGCACAAGATTGGTCCAACTTTCTTTTCAATTTGAACATCTAATCCTGGCCACCAAAATTAATTGTGTGCCAATCCATTCATCCTCACCACACCAGGATGCCCCTAATACAGTTGGTCAAGGACCCTACTACGTAAGCACAGAGGAATAATCACACAGATTCCCCAGACTAGAACTCCATTCTGTACTGTCATCCCAATTCTTTGTGTACATAAGAACATAAGAACTAGGAGCAGGAGTAGGCCATCTGGCCCCTCGAGCCTGCTCCGCTATTCAATGAGATCATGGCTGATCTTTTGTGGACTCCGCTCTACTTTCCGGCCCAAACACCAGAACCCTTAATCCCTTTATTCTTCAAAAAACTATCTATCTTTACCTTAAAAACATTTAATGAAGGAGCCTCAACTGCTTCACTGGGCAAGGAATTCTATAGATTCACAACCTTTTGGGTGAAGAAGTTCCTCCTAAACTCAGTCCTAAATCTACTTCCCCTTATTTTGAGGCTATGTCCCCTAGTTCTGCTTTCACCTGCCAGTGGAAACAACCTGCCCGCATCTATCCTATCTATTCCCTTCATAATTTTAAATGTTTCTATAAGATCCCCACCTCATCATTCTAAATTCCAATGAGTACAGTCCCAGTCTACTCAACCTCTCCTCATAATCCAACCCCTTCAGCTCTGGGATGAACCTAGTGAATCTCCTCTGCACAACCTCCAGTGCCAGTACGTCATTTCTCAAGTAAGGTGTCTAAAACTGAACACAATACTCCAGGTGTGGCCTCACTAACACCTTATACAATTGCAACATAACCTCCCTAGTCTTAAACTCCATCCCTCTAGCAATGAAGGACAAAATTCCATTTGCCTTCTTAATCACCTGTTGCACCTGTAAACCAACTTTCTGTGACTCATGCACTAGCACACCCAGGTCTCTCTGCACAGCGGCATGCTTTAATATTTTATTGTTTAAATAATAATCCCGTTTGCTGTTATTCCTACCAAAATGGATAACCTCACATTTGTCAACATTGTATTCCATCTGCCAGACCCTAGCCCATTCACTTAACCTATCCAAATCCCTCTGCATACTTCCAGTATCGTCTGCACTTTTCGCTTTACCACTCATCTTAGTGTCATCTGCAAATTTGGACACATTGCCCTTGGTCCCCAACTCCAAATCATCTCTGTAAATTGTGAACAATTGTGGGCCTAACACGGATCCCTGAGGGACACCACTAGCTACTGATTGCCAACCAGAGAAACACCCATTAATCCCCACTCTTTGCTTTCTATTAATTAACCAATCGTCTATCCATGCTACTGCTTAACCCTTAATGCCATGCATCGTTATCTTATGCATCAACCTTTTGTGTGGCACCTTGTCAAAGGCTTTCTGGAAATCCAGATATACCACATCCATTGGCTCCCCGTTATCTACTGCACTGGTAATGTCCTCAAAAAATTCCACTAAATTAGTTAGGCACGACCTGCCCTTTATGAACCCATGCTGCGTCTGCCCAATGGGACAATTTCTATCCAGATGCCTCGCTATTTCTTCCTTGATGATAGATTCCAGCATCTTCCCTACTACCGAAGTTAAGGTCACTGGCCTATAATTTCCTGCTCTCTGCCTACCTCCTTTTTTAAACAGTGGTGTCACGTTTGCTAATTTCCAATCCACTGGGACCACCCCAGAGTCTAGTAAATTTTGGTAAATCATCACTAGTGCATCTGCAATTTCCCTAGCCATATCTTTTAGCACTCTGGGATGCATTCCACCAGGGCCAGGAGCCTTGTCTTCCTTTAGCCCATTAGCTTGCCCATCACTACCTCCTTACTGATAACAATCCTCTCAAGGTCCTCACCTGTCATAACCTCATTTCTATCAGTCACTGGCATGTTATTTGTGTCTTCCACTGTGAAGACCGACCCAAAAAACCTGTTCAGTTCCTCATCCATTTCCTCATCTCCTATTATTAAAACTCCCTTCTCATCCTCTAAAGGACCAATATTTACTTTAGCCAGTCTTTTTTGTTTTATATATTTGTAAAAACTTTTACTGTCTGTTTTTATATTCTGAGCAAGTTTACTCTCATACTCTATCTTACTCTTCTTTATAGCTTTTTTAGTAGCTTTCTGTTGCCCCCTAAAGTTTTCCCAGTCCTCTAGCCTCCCACCAATCTTTGCCACTTTGTATGCTTTTTCCTTCAATTTGATACTGTCCCTTATTTCCTACGATATCCACGGTCAAGTTTCCCTCTTTCTACCGTCCTTCCTTTTTGTTGGTATAAACCTTTGCTGAGCACTGTGAAAAATCACTTGGAAGGTTCTCCACTGTTCCTCAACTGTTCCACCATAAAGTCTTTGCTCCCAGTTTACCTTAGCTAATTCTTCTCTCATCCCATTGTAATCTCCTTTGTTTAAACACAAAACACTAGTATTTGATTTCACTTTCTCACCCTCCATCTGTATTTTAAATTCCACCATATTGTGATCGCTCCTTCCGAGAGGATCCCTAACTATGAGATCATGAATCAATCCTGTTTCATTACACAGCACAACCTTATCCTCCATAGCACCGATGTCATCCCTTACTATTGCCCGGATGTCATCCTTAAATAACAGAGCAACACCACCTCCTTTACCATCCACTCTGTCCTTCCGAATAGTTTGATACCCTCGGATATTTAACTCCCAGTCGTGACCATCCTTTAACCATGTTTCAGTAATGGCCACTAAATCATAGTCATTCACGATGATTTGTGCCATCAACTCATTTACTTTAATGTAGGGCTTGATGTCCGAATTTTCCTCAGGAATATCTGGCAGCATTCCTTTCTGGACCAAGTCCATCGCCTTCCCCATCACTGGATCAGGTTTTGTGTTTCGTTGAACTTGAGATGAAGTCAGAGGTACACTATTCATGAACGAGAAATTAAAAATATTGATCAAATTTTCTTCAGGGTCATGCTTGACTTGTAACGGCAATCGTGATAAAGAATCATCACCTCGCATGTTGCTCTGACTCACGATACTGGATATCATAAGTGTGTGCCGACAATATCAATGACCATCTTTGCAATCTACTCGCTGCCAAAGAAGTTAAACCTTTATACAGACCAAGGATTGTAGCCAAGGGTCAATGATCCTTCAAAAGCGTCAAATGAAGCCCATAAAGAAAATGGTGGAACCTTCCTACACTGAAAATGATGCTCAAAGCTTCTTTTTCTAGCTGAGCGTAATTAATCCCTGTGCTAGTGACCAGGGAGGGTTGGGAGGGTTATTGGGTTACGGGGATGGGGCTTGGGTGGGTCGATGCGGACTCGATGGGCCGAGTGGCCTCCTTCTGCACTGTATGTTCTATGTTCTAGTAAGAGTGCGTGAAGCAAATGCTATTGGCCGTTGCTCTCCTGATGGCACAATGTGTGAGACGGCCGCACCAACCCCATTGGCTAAGGCATCGCAAGCTAATTGCAACTCCAGTTGTAGATTATAATGAACCAACAGCTCTGACATCATTAAAGCTTCTTTCACTTAATTGTTTACATTTTCACATCCTTCTGACCACTTCCCTACCTGTTTGATCCATAAAGAAGAGTGCAAAGGCTTCAATCGTGTTGTTGCATTTGACACAAATTTACCAGAATAATTGATCAGTCCTAAAAAGGATCTTTATTGTGTCACATTTTGATGATGTGGCGTGTCTTAGATGGTTGACATTTTCGTTTGTTCTTTGTACAAATTATCCTTGTCGATGATATGATCAAGGGTAATTTATGTATGGCTTGCAAAAGTCCCACTTTTCCTTCTTAGCTCTCAGATTGTAGCTCCGTAAACACTTCAGGGTAGCTTCCAGATTCATCAAGTGCTCTTGTTCACTCGAACTGTTGAGGAGTATATCATCTAAATAACATTGCCCTCCATTCCACCCACTTCGAATTTGATCCATGGATCTTTGAGAAAGAGCAGGCACAGATGTTATTTCAAAAGGAAATCTTCTGTAACAAAACAGACCTCTGTGCATCACAATGGTGAGTAGTGGCTGTGATTCAGCGACCACATTAATATACAGATATGCCTATGAAAGATCAATTTTATTGAATTTCTGTCCTCCAGAAAGTCCAGCAAACGAGTCTTCAATCAGCGGCAGTGGGTAATGATCTGTGCACAAACTGGGTTAAAAGTAGTTTTAATGGACGGGATTCTCCCCTACCTGGGGGGCGGGGGGTCCTGTCGGGGCGGAGTGGCGTGAATCCTCCGCACCTTCAGGGACTAGGCCCACCCCGGAGTGATGTGCGCCTAGCTGGCCGGCGGGATGGAGCTTGGTGCCACACCAACCGGCGCCAAAGAGCCTCCGCCGGCCGGCGCAAGTTGGCGCATGCGCATGAGTGCCAGCGCATGCTGGCGTCATCCCCGAGCATGCGCAGAGGGCTTCGCTTCCACACCGGGAATGGCAGACTGGTATAGCCTCCGGTGCGGAAGGTTAGAGTGCCCCCACGGCACAGGCCCGCCCACGTGGGCCAGGCCACCATGGGGGCACCTCCCGGGGCCAGATCCCCCCGCATCCCCAAAAGAACCCCGGAGGCCACCCACGCTGCCAGGTCCTGCCGGTGAGGGACCTACTCAAATTTACGCCGGCGGTACCAGCAAAAGACGGGCGGGCCTTCAGGCCATCGTGGGCCAGAGAATTCGGGCAGCCCATTGAGGCACCCCGGACCCCGCCATTCTCCGGTGCGACTCACGCCGGGCCGCTGTTTGGGGGCCCGGAAAATTTGGAGGACGGCGGGGGCGGGATTCACGCCGACACCCAGTGATTCTCCGACCCAGCGGGCGATCGGAGAATCCCGCCCAAGATCTCCACAAATTCTCACTGAGCCATTCTGTTTTAATACAGGAACAATTGGTGTCACCCAATCACTTGTCGCAACAGGTTCGATGACTCCTGTCCTTACTCATCTTTTTAGTTCTTCTTCAACTTTAAGCCTGATGCACACGGTACAGTTCAAGCTTTCAAATATTTGGGTCTGGTTTGATTTTGAGGTGTTGCTCACTCCAGTCATAGAGCCTTGCGAATTTTTGAACATCTTCTCATGCTTCAACAGAAGTTGTCGTAAGTTTCTCTTTGATTCCACTAATTGATTGATTGGTTCCCAGTTTAGCCTAATCTTAGCTAACCTGCGCTGCCAAATAGAGCAGGAAAGTTTCCACAGACCACGCGAAGACGCAACTTAAACATCTGTCTATTTGCTTCTACTTTCACTCTCATGCATCATTTTAATGGTACAACCTCTTCAGTGTAAGTCTTTCGGATCAGATTTGTCAGTTTTAAGGGCAGATGCTTCAGCTTTTGATGATAAATTGTCTCAGGTATTCGCAATATTGCTGCGCCTGTATCCACTTCCATTTTAATTTCACCATCTGCAATTTAGGATATGGCCAAAGATGTATAATTGCCCAGCATTGACAAGACATCTTGCTTAAGCTCTTGCTGTAGCTCAGTTCTGCTATCTTTTCTGTGATCATGAGCTTCACCCACTAATTTGGGGTAAAAGTGGATAACTGGTATTGAGGGATATGGGAGAAGGTGGGATTGTGGGATTGAGAGAGAATGTGGGTTTGTGAAATAGAGGGTTATGGGGAAAAAGTGGAATTGGGGAATACAGGGCAAAGGCGGCTCGGTGGGAATGAACGATTATGGTGTGAAAGTGGGTAACTGGGATTTAGGAATACGGAGAGAAGGTGGGGAACTGGGATTGTGAGAAGGCGTGTCGGTTTGATTGAGGGATACAGGGAGAAGGTGGGATTGTGGGATATGGGGAGAAGGTGGTAGATGGAGGAACACAATAATGCAGCAGATAGGATTCTTTAAAATAATCAATAAAAAGATGAATTATTTGGACCGAATGATGTTTTTCTGGTCCTAATTTTCCTCTTTTGCTCCTCGTGTCATGCTGTGGAAAACGATGCCTTCAGGTGACAGGCTAGAGATTGCAATTATTGATAATTGCACTTTTTAGTTGTTACACATGTTATTTTCGCTACGATCATTCAAAAAAATACATTAAATGATAAAATAACGGGCTGTTATTCCGGCAAATACAAACTTTAATAAATTACTGCAAGCGTATTATAAATCCAGAGTATAGTAACTATATCTGCCGATATGAATGAAATTATTGCAGATGTTATAGAATCATTTTCTGAAGAGTAAATGACCTGGCGCAAGATTACGTCTGAAAGCTGTTTCTCCCCTGTCTCAGTGGTTAGCACCCTCACCCAAGAATCAGAAGAGAATGAATTCAAGTTGTGTCTCGAGACTTAAAGCCAACATAATTTAGGCTTAGATAAAAGCAAATTACTGTAGAAGCTGGAATCTGAAACAAAAACAGAAAATACTGGCCAATCTCAGCAGGTCTGACAGCGTCTGTGGAGAGAGAAGGGAGCGAACGTTTCGAGTCTGGAAGACTCTTTGTCAAAGCCTGACATTTTGCTATAAAGGAGAAAGGTGAACAGAAATACTTTTAGACAGCGAGGTGACAAAATCTGGAATTCTCTGCTTGAAATGATGGTGGAAGCAGATTCAATCATTTCAAAAACAAATTCGGTAAATATTTGAAAATTGAAAAATTTTGCAGGGCTCAGGGAACAGAAGATGAGAGTAGAGCTAATTGGGTAGTTAGTTCAGAGAGTCAACACAAACAAAATGCACCAAATAGCCTTTCACTGTGTTAGAGGATTGTGTGGTTTCTAACACTGACATATCTTAGTACTGTTATTGCAATAAGGTGACCTTTTGTTTCTCATTAGGTAAACTTTGTTCAAGTAAATGAATAGAAATAATGGCCGGGATTGTCCCCTACCCTGCGGGGCGGGGGGTCCCAGCGTGTTGGAGTGGCGTGAACCACTCCGGCGTCGGGTCACACCAAAGATGCAGAAATCTCCGCACCTTTAGGGTCCAGGCCCTCACATTGAGGGGCTAGGCCCGCGCCGGAGTGGTTCCCACTCCGCCGGCTGGCGTGAATGGCCTTTGGCGCCACGCCAGCCGGGGCCGAAAGGATTTCGCCCGGCCGGCGTAAGTCTGCGCATGCGCCGGAGCATCAGCGGCTGCTGACGTCATACCGGCGCATGCACAGGGGAGGGGGTCTCTTCCGCTTCCGCTATGGTGAAGACCATGGCAAAGGAGGAAGAAAAAGAGTGCCCCCACGGCACAGGCCCGCCCGCCGATCGGTGGGCCCCGATCGTGGGCCAGGCCACCATGGGGGCACCCCCTGGGGTCAGATCGCCCCATGGGCCCCCCCCCCAGGACCCCGGCGCCCGCATGCGCTGCCAATCCCGCCGGTAAGAGAGGTGGTTTAATCCACGCTGGCGGGAGAATCTAGTCAGCGGCGGGACTTCGGCCCATCGTGGGCCGGAGAATCACCGCGGGGGGCCCGCCAACCAGCACGCCGCGATTCCTATCCCCGCCAAATTTCGGGGGGCGGAGAATTCAGGACACCGCGCGGGCAGGATTGATGCCGGCCCCGGGCGATTCTCCGACCCGGCGGGGGGTCGGAGAATCCCGCCCAATGAATATGAGGGTATTGTGATGTTGAAGTTTTAACATATTGATCTCAGGATGTGATCATGTCCAGAATGCCTGGACATTAGCCCAGCTTTGCCTGAAAATGTGCTTGTGGACATTTTTAACTTGCTTTACATGTAGCAGTTTTATACAATGAGCCACTTCTGAGATGTAACCACGTTGGTGTGGGACTGGCGTCACACAGCTGCCAGATCAAGTGTGGATAGAACATAGAACATAGAACATAGAACACTACAGCGCAGTACGGGCCCTTCGGCCCTCGATGTTGCGCCGACCTGTGAAACCATCTGAAGCCTATCTGACCTACACTATTCCATTTTCATCCATATGTCTATCCAGTGACCACTTAAATGCCCTTAAAGTTGGCGAGTCTACTACTGTTGCAGGCAGGGCGTTCCACACCCCTACTACTCTCTGAGTAAAGAAACTGCCTCTGACATCTGTCCTATATCTCTCACCCCTCAATTTAAAGCTATGTCCCCTCGTGTTGGTCATCACCATCCGAGGAAAAAGACTCTCACTGTCCACCCTATCTAACCCTCTGACTATCTTATATGTCTCTATTAAGTCACCTCTCAGCCTTCTCCTCTCTAACGAAAACAACCTCAATTCCCTGAGCCTTTCCTCGTAAGACCTTCCCTCCATACCAGGCAACATCCTAGTAAATCTCCTCTGAACCCTTTCCAAAGCTTCCACATCCTTCCTATAATGTGGTGACCAGAACTGCACGCAGTACTCCAGGTGTGGCCGCACCAGAGTTATGTACAGCTGCAGCATGACCCTGTGGTTCCGAAACTCAATCCCCCTGCTTATAAAGGCTAGCACACCATATGCCTTCTTAACAGCCCTATTAACCTGGGTGGCAACTTTCAAGGATTTATGTACCTGGATGCCGAGATCTCTCTGTTCATCTACACTACCAAGATTCTTGCCATTAGCCCAGTACTCTGCATTCCTGTTACTCCTTCCAAAGTGAACCACCTCACACTTTTCCGCATTAAACTCCATCTGCCACCTCTCAGCCCAGCTCTGCAGCTTATCTATGTCCCTCTGTATCCTATAACATCCTTCAGCACTATCCACAACTCCACCGACCTTCGTGTCATCTGCAAATTTACTAACCCATCCTTCTACACCCTCTTCCAGGTCATTTATAAAAATGACAAACAGCAGTGGCCCCAAAACAGATCCTTGCGGTACACCACTAGTAACTGAACTCCAGGATGAACATTTGCCATCAACCACCACCCTCTGTCTTCTTTCAGCTAGCCAATTACTGATCCAAACCGCTAAATCACCTTCAATTCCATACTTCCTTATTTTCTGCAATAGCCTACCGTGGGGAACCTTATCAAACGCCTTACTGAAATCCATATACACCACATCAACAGCTTTACCCTGATCCACCTGTTTGGTCACCTTCTCAAAAAACTCAATAAGGTTTGTGAGACATGACCTACCCTTCACAAAACCATGTTGAGTATCGCTAATCAACTTGTTCTTTTCAAGATGATTATAAACCCTATCTCTTATAACCTTTTCCAACATTTTACCCACAACCGAAGTAAGGCTCACAGGTCTATAATTACCAGGGTTGTCTCTACTCCCCTTCTTGAACAAGGGGACAACATTTGCTATCCTCCAGTCTTCCGGCACTATTCCTGTCGACAAAGACGACATAAATATCAAGGACAAAGGCTCTGCAATCTCCTCCCTGGCTTCCCAGAGAATCCTAGGATAAATCCCATCTGGCCAAGGGGACTTATCTATTTTGACATTTTCTAAAATTGTTAACACCTCCTCCTTTTGAACCTCAATTCCATCTAGCCTGGTCGACTGAACCTGAGTGTTCTCCTCGACAACATTGTCTTTCTCCAGTGTAAACACTGACGAAAAATATCCATTTAATGCTTCCCCTATCTCCTCTGATTCCACACACAACTTTCCACTACTATCCTTGATTGGCCCTAATCTTACTCGAGTCATTCTTTTGTTCCTGATATACCTATAGAAAGCCTTAGGGTTTTCCTTGATCCTATCCGCCAACGACTTTTCGTGTCCTCTCCTCACTCTTCTTAACTCTCCCTTTAGGTCCTTCCTGGCTAACTTGTAACTCTCAAGTGCCCTAACTGAGCCTTCATGTCTCATCCTAACATAAGCCTTCTTCTTCCTCTTGACAAGTGCTTCAACTTCCTTAGTAAACCACGGCTCCCTTGCTCGACAACTTCCTGCCTGCCTGACAGGTACATACTTATCAAGGACACGCAGTAGCTGTTCCTTGAAAAAGCTCCACATTTCGATTGTACCCATCCCCTGCAGTTTCCTTCCCCATCCTATACCTCCTAAATCTTGCCGAATAGCATCATAATTGCCTTTCCCCCAGCTATAATTCTTGCCTTGCGGTATATACCTATCCCTGCCCATTGCTAAAGTAAACATAACCGAGTTGTGATCACTATCACCAAAGTGCTCACCTACATCTAAATCTAACACCTAGCCGGGTTCATTACCCAGTACCAAATCCAATGTGGCCTCGCCCCTTGTTGGTCTGTCTACATACTGTGTCAGAAAACCCTCCTGCACACACTGCACAAAAACTGACCCATCTATAGTACTCGAACTATAATATTTCCAGTCAATATTTGGAAAGTTAAAGTCCCCCATAACAACTACCCTGTTACTCTCGCTCCTGTCAAGAATCATCTTTGCAATCCTTTCCTCGACATCTCTGGGACTATTCGGAGGTCTATAGACAACTCCCAACAGGGTGACCTCTCCTCTACTGTTCCTAACCTCGGCCCATACTGCCTCAGTAGACGAGTCCTCAAGCGTCCTTTCTACCGCCGTAATACTTTCCTTGATTAACAATGCCACACCCCCCCTCTTTTACCATCTTCTCTGTTCTTACAGAAACATCTAAATCCTGGAACCTGCAACAACCATTCCTGTCCCTGCTCTACCCATGTCTCCGAAATCGCCACAACATCGAGATCCCAGGTACCAACCAATGCTGCAAGCTCACCCACCTTATTCCAGATGCTCCTGGCGTTGAAGTAGACACACTTCAAACCAGCGTCCTGCTTGCCGGTGCCCTCTTTCGAACTTTTAACCCTATCCCTGACCTCACTACTCTCAACATCCTGTACACTGGGACTACAATTTAGGTTCCCATCCCCCTGCTGAATTAGTTTAAACCCCCCCGAAGAGCACTAGCAAATCTCCCCCCCAGGATATTGGTACCCCTCTGGTTCAGGTGAAGACCATCCTGTTTGTAGAGGTCCCACCTACCCCAGAATGAGCCCCAATTATCCAGGAAACCAAAACCCTCCCTCCTGCACCATCCCTGTCGCCACGTGTTCAACTCCTCTCTCTCCTTATTTCTCACTTCGCTAGCACGTGGCACGGGTAACAACCCAGAGATAACAACTCTGTTTGTTCTAGCTCTCAGCTTCCACCCTTGCTCCCTGAATTTCTGTCTCAAATCCCCATCTCTCTTCCTACCTATGTCGTTGGTACCTATGTGGACCACGACTTGGGGCTGCTCCCCCTCCCCCTTAAGGATCCCAAAAACACGATCAGAGACATCACGAATCCTGGCACCTGGGAGGCAACATACCAACCGTGAGTCTCTTTCGTTCCCACAGAACCTCCTGTCTGTTCCTCTAACTATGGAGTCCCCAATGACAAGTGCTCTGTTCCTCTTCTCCCTTCCCGTCTGAGCAACAGGGACAGACTCTGTGCCAGAGACCTGCGCCCTATTGCTTACCCCTGGTAAGTCGTCCCCCGCAACAGTATCCAAAACGGTATACTTGTTATAGAGGGGAACGACCACAGGGGATCCCTGCACTGCCTGCCGGTTCCCTCTCCCTCCCCTGACGGTAACCCATCTACTTTCTTCTTTTACCTGAGATGTGACTACCTCCCTATAACTCCTCTCAATAGGATAGAAGGCTTCCTTCCTGAAAGTGACATTAATGAATCAGCTGGGATCTGACTGCTCAATGATCACTTCTACTCTGACCAAAATTACCAGGAAATTTGCATTCACATCCGTTGGATTTTTGGTTCAGGCGTCTGAGTGACTCATTCAGTAATCACTAAATCTCACATAGCCACTGACTCACCTACTTGGTATCTGACTGTATCCATTGGGCCCACCTACTAATGTTCTGTATCACTCAGAGCTGCACAGTCTACCCACAGTCCCTAAACCCGACCTATTTATCTTTTTCGACCACCAGTTTTGGGAGAACAACATGTTCTAACAACCTTCTGTGTAAAAGAATTTCTACCATTCTCTATTCATCCTTTTGGTGGAAGCTTAAAATTAAACTCTTTAGTTTGATATACATGTGGAAACTTTTTGTCTTATATCAACTCTTCTATAATAATTCCTCTTAAAATTTTAATGCAAAGAAAAGGCCATGTTTTTGCTTCCCTACATCAGTGTTCTTCAAACATTTTTTCTGGGGTCCCATTTTTACCAACCGGTCAACCTTCAGGACCCAACTTGGCCGACCTTGGTGACCCACGCCGGCCGACCTTCGCGACCCACGCCGGCCGACCTGCGTGACCCACCATTTTCTCTTACCTTGTTTGCTGCTGACTAAAATGGAAGAAATGGTTTTAGGCCCCTTTGTCCCTCGTACACACTCCTCCAATGGAACCTGTTGGATGAAGGTGAAGCCTTCCGGTGTCGGAAAGTATGGAGTCTCCAACTGTCCAAAGTTCTGCATTTTATTTCTGCAAAATTTTATCAAATAAACCCCCCTGAACTTGTAAAAAAAATAAAAAATAAAATGAGTAAAATAAATGAAAAAAATGAATAAACCCCCCCCCCGAACTTGTTAAAAAAAATGAATGAAAAAAATGAATGAAACCCCACCAAACTTGTAAAAAAAAATGAATAAAATAAATGAAAACAATAAAAATCAAATGAATAAAATAAATGAATAAAAACCAGTACAGAACTTGTAAAAAAAGCTGCAACCGTTTAAAAAGAACTCGGCCGCATTGCGCATGCGTGCTGATCATCGTGCGCACATGCACAATGCGGCCGATTTTTTAAACTGTTCGCGGAATGCGCACACGTGCACGATGATCAGCGCGCATGCGCAATACGGCCAAATTGTTTTTAATTGGCGTTATGAAAAGCCGTCTGCTGCGCGGGGATTTGCGTGATCGGGAGCACCGCGGACAATGGCTCCGCCAACCTCCTGACACCCACCCGTGACTAAAATCTTTCCTTCCTGGGATCACCTCAATCTCTTTTGCACTCTGTCTATTACCTAAGCTCTTCACAGACTCCATAAAGGAAGATGCCAGCATCTGAACGCAGTATTCCAACTTGAACCAAAACAATGCTTTTGAATCTAAAGTGTTACTTCTTTGCTTTTCTACTCTATTTAGAGTGATCTTAGCTGAGAAATTACTTGGAACCACATCCCAGACATTATTTCACCAGAAGTCACCAAAATCCAACAATATTTCTACTCCACCTCTGGTGATGTGAAAATGGTGGAGGGGGAGCAGACTTGAGGGATTTTCTCATCTTCAGATTCCTGCTTGATCAACATGTCCTCCCATTATTACACTTTTGATATAAAAGCAGCTGATAGACAGAATTAATATTACTGCTGTTAAATAATCAGGAGAGTCAAAAGTGGTTCCATAGATTCTACAGCACAGAAACAGACAATTTGGACCAACGCATCTATCCTGGCATTCATGCTTAAAAGGAGAATGCTTCAATTCTATTTACTTTGATCATCTCACTCTCTCAACACACCAAATTATTTTAGATTTAATTTGATGGAGAGGGACTAAAATCTTTTGCCACAGAATCGAGAGTGCTACAAACATATGCAATGGAGCAGACGGAGGCCACTCGGCCCCTCGATCCTGCTCCACAATTCAATAAGAACATGGCTGATCATAGCGACGCACTGAACCATGGCTAATACTCATTGTCCATCTGCTTCAGATTACATAGTCAGGCTGTGCGATGTGGTGGAAACACTCTGTGCAGGATTCAGAGTATTCTTATGCTCATATATTCCAAATGCCAACAGCCTTTTACATGACCAAAACTCCACGAGCACAATGGACAGCCAGATGTTGGCTTGAAATGCCAGCTGGTCGACCTGATTCCCAGTTATATTTTTAAATATAGTTTTGGTCTTGTCGCAACAGCACAGCTGCCTGCTCCATCTGCTCCTGGGCACCGCGGCAACAGCCCGCGGGGGGAATGACCTTTACTTCCAAAAGTTGACGGGAATCTCAGTGAAATTCGCATGAAAAATGGGATTGAATTAGCAAGCTGATCCTTCTGTGCAACCTGTGTGATAAAGTATGAGAACAAAGGTTCATTTCCATTTACCAAGCCTTGAAATTAGACTTTGTTGAAAGGACAATCTGATAGATAAACTGTACTTGCCAGTGGAGAAGCCTTGCCCTGTGGTAGTTTGATTTTCACTTTCTACATCGTTCAACCAGATCAAAAATAATGGGTGCAATTCTCCCCCCCCCCCCCCCCCACCGCTGGGTGGGAGAATCGTGGAGGCGCCGGTCTCCCCCCCACCCCCACCCAAACTGGCGCGCCGAGATTTACGGCTGGCCGCTCGGAGAATCGCCGCTCACCGTTTGTAACGGGTGAGCGGCGATTCTCCGGCCCGGATGGGCTGAGCGGCCTGCTCAATACGACGTGTTCACGCCGGCGCCAACCACACCTGGTCGCTGCCGGCGTGAACAGCGTAGGAACGATGCGGGGGCGGCCTGTGGGGGGGAGGGGGGATCGAGCACCGGGGAGAGCGCTCAAAAGGGGTCTGGCCTGCGATCGGTGCACACCGATCGGCAGGCTGGCCTCTCTGAGAGATGCACTCCTTTCCTCCGACGCCCCACAAGATCACTCCTCCATTTCTTGCGGTGCGCCCGCAGGGAGAACGGCAATCGCGCTTGCGCGGGTTGGCGCCGGCCAACCTGTGCATGCGCGGGTGACGTCATTAATTTACATGGTGCCGCTTTTATGAAGCGTCAAGGTCCGGCGCGCGTAAATGACGCGGCGCTGCTCCTAGCCACCCCGGGGGGGTGGGGTGGGGGGAGAATAGAGGGCGAGGAGCGGCCTCCGACGCCGGAGTGAAATACTCCGGTTTTCACTTCGCCGTCGGCACTTAGTCTCCCGTTGGGAGAATCCCGCCCAATGTAAAGAAAACTTGGTGCCGTGAATACAATCCAACACAACACTCTCTTGACCCTGACTGATACCGAATCTGGCTGAGCACAGTCTGTAAATCCTCATTTACTGCTTGACACCTTCAATGACCTTTACAAATATGACTCACCAAAGATGCAATATGTCTTTTTTGTGTTAATTTATGTCCAGATCGTGACAATTCAATGCAATTTAATCTTTTGTCTGTCCTATCAAATTATTAGAGTTGGACAGGAAGGGAGTTTTTAACCATGCCTGTATTTAATATTTTCTTTTAAAAAAAACTCATTCAGTAGATGTGGGCTTCGCTGGCGAGGCCTGCATTTATTGCCCATCCCTATTGTCACTTATTGCCTCTTTTTCTAAAAATGATATTGACTTGGCCTTTTATTTCTATCATGCTGGCTGGTTCTGGGTACTTCAATCAATATTTTTCCCTTCAAAATTCTCACTCTCTCATAGGCTTTTCCTGTCAGTGGCTGAGCAGGGAAGGAGATAACCTGTTTGCAGACCTTCATCAGAACCAGATACACTAAAGTAACATAAAATCATGGAAATTACAGCTCAGAGGAGGCCTGGTCTGGTTTGGTCTGGTGCTAGCTTTTATCCCGGAGCTATATACTCAAATCCTTTCATCCAGGTCAAATACCTCAATCAGTTCCATTTAAACCAGGAGACAGTGTCTGATACATTTACCCCTCCCCCCAGCCTCCTAGCTTTAATTGTTCATTTTTCTTTATGTTTCTGCTGTCATAATATATACACACAATTTTCAGTGCAGAAGGAGGCCATTCGGCCCATCGAGTCTGCACCGGCTCTTGGAAAGAGCACCCTACCCAAGGTCAACACCTCCACCCTATCCCCATAACCCAGTAACCCCACCCAACACTAAGGGCAATTTTGGACACTAAGGCAATTTATCATGGCCAATCCACCTAACCTGCACATCTTTGGACTGTGGGAGGAAACCGGAGCACCCGGAGGAAACCCACGCACACACGGGGAGGATGTGCAGACTCCGCACAGACAGTGACCCAAGCCGGAATCGAACCTGGGACCCTGGAGCTGTGAAGCATTTGTGCTATCCACAATGCTACCGTGCTGCCCGTACCAATATACCAATATATCATGGTGCAGACACACACTCATGGATACACACATCGACCAATCAACATGTACAAACACCGCAGCCAATCACCAGTTAGAATACACACACTATAAAGGCAGAGGGCACCACGGTTCCCGTTCATTCTGGGTGCTGCCTCTGAGTGTAACAGGAACTTATTCAGCCCAGCACAGACTTAGAACACGTGCTGAGAGAATCAACTGGTTCGGACAAGGCTTAGCGCTCTAGTCCAAGTTAGCATTATTTAGACCCACAGTCATTGTGTGATAGTTAGTTAGAAGTAGTTAATAAAATTGAGTTGAACCTTCATCAGTGTTGGAAGTGTCTGTTCATCTCTCAAGCCTACACTAGCCAACACTTCATGGTACCAGGAGTTGAGGAATGCTCGCACTTCTGAGACCTACCCTTCAGTGATCTGCCTTCCACCAGTCTCCAGCCATCCTACAGAATGGACTCCGTTCGCCCGCCGCCGCCTCTCCGCATTGCAGGGAATCTGGGCTCCAACTGGAAACTTTTCAAACAGCGTTTCCAGCTGTACCTCAAAGCCAGGGACCTGGAATCTGCCTCAGACACACGGAAGATTGCTCTCTTCCTCTTCACAGCCGGGGACCACGCTCTGCACATTTTCAACTCGCTCACCTTCGCTGAGGGGGAGGACAAATTGAACTTCAAGACCGTAATTCTAAAGTTCGACAGCCACTGCGTGGTCGAGGTCAACGAGAGCTTCGAGAGATACATGTTTCAGCAGCGAATTCAGGGTAAGGACGAGCCTTTCCAGTCCTTTATTACCCACCTCCGCGTCCTTGTGCAGTCCTGCAACTACAGGTCCACCTCTGACTCCATGCTCCGTGACCAGATTGTTTTTGGTGTTCAATCTGAGCCCCTGCGCCAGCAGCTACTAAACGTAAAGCAGCTCACTCTCTCCACGGCCATTGAGACCTGTTTGCTTCATGAACATGCCTCCACGCGCTACTCCTGCATCCAGGCCGCTGAAACGGCGCGGCAAGCCCCCTATGAGGCAGAACGGGTCCAGATGATAAAATCCTTCAGACTCTGGACCTGAATGATGGTGGCCATTTTGCACGTTTCGTGGAGTCCCATGGCCACACGCAGTGAGCACGCTGACGTCACGGACCGCTTTGCGCAAGTGCGCGCTACCCTGGATCGCCCCGCACATGCGCGGTGGCGCGACGAACGTCCCGATGCTCTGGCGTGCAGCAACTGCGGCTCCGCCCACTTAAAGCGGCAATGTCCCGCGAAGTCCCGATGCTGCCTGCAGTGTGGCAAACGAGGACACTACGCTGCAATGTGCAGATCTTCCCTGCCTGCTGCTTTTCGAAGGTCCACCCAGCCCCACAGAGATGTCAGGGCTATCCTGCCTGCTGTCAATGAACCTACTCTAGACCTTCATTCCGACTGTGCCTGCAATGACCCACAGGTCCCGTTCCAAATCGGTGTCATTACTATCAACAGGATGTCCCCCAACCGTGGCACTGAACCTGTCCACGTCCACAACGTCAGCCAGGATGATGAGTGGTGTGCCACCCTTACGGTCAACCAGTCCCCTGTCAGGTTCCGCCTGGACACTGGCGCTTCTGCCAATCTCATCGCGTCGTCTGATTTCCGCAAGCTCTGCGTACAGCCTGCTGTCCTGCCATCCGCGGGTAAATTGCTGGGCTACAATGGCAATGCCATCGCCGCCAGCGGCTCCTGCTGCCTTGAGGTGACACATCGTGCTCACACAAAGGGGCTGGTTTAGCCCACTGGGCTAAATCGCTGGCTTTGGAAGCAAACCAAAGCAGGCCAGTAGCACGGTTCGATTCCCGTACCAGCCTCCCCAAACAGGCGCTGGAATGTGGCGACTAGGGGCTTTTCACAGTAACTTCATTTGAAACCTACTTGTGACAATAAGTGATTTTCATTTTCACAGTCATTCTCCCGTTGGAGATTGTTGCTGCCTCAAAAGCCTCGTTGCTTGGTGCACAGGCATGCAAGCTGCTCCACTTAGTGCAGAGAGTACACTCTCTCTCTTCAAGCGATGTGTCTGCATCCTCTGACACAGACTTCAGGGCACAGCTCGACTCCATCATCCAGCAATACCATGATGTTTTCAAAGGCATGGGCACGCTCCCCTACACGTATAACATCTTACTAAAGCCCAACGCCACGCCTGTCGTTCACGCACCTCGCAGAGTCCCAGCGCCCCTCAAGGACCGCCTCAAGGAACAGCTCCAGGACCTCCAGGACCAAGGAGTTATCTCTAGGGTCACGGAACCCACAGACTGGGTAAGCTCCATGGTCTGCGTCAAGAAGCCGTCCGGCGAGCTGCGGATCTGTATTGATCCTAAAGATCTAAATCAGAATATCATGCGGGAGCACTACCCGATTTCGAAACGGGAGGAGCTCACGTCCGAGATGGCCCACACCAAGCTATTCTCAAAACTGGATGACTCAAAGGGCTTCTGGCAGATCCAACTAGATGAGTCAAGCAGGAAGCTATGTACGTTCAACACACCCTTTGGCAGGTTCTGCTACAACCGGATGCCATTCGTCATCATCTCTGCGTCTGAAGTTTGCCACCGGATCATGGAGCAGATGATGGAGGGGATCGACGGCGTCCGGGTATATGTCGACGATATTATCATATTATCATCTGGTCATCCAGAGTTCGTCGCCCACCTCAGAGACTGAACTTATGAACTCTGCACATATGTGGACCTTTTGAAATGTTCTTTTTCCCATACTTTTTGTTGTTGCATTCGTTATCCAGTGATTTGTAAATAGATTTGTTGGTTGTTCCAGTTCATGGTAGTCATCTGCACCAGGCACCTTCCTCTGTAAATAGTCTTGTTCCCTGTAGATAGCTTTGTACATCTGTCTTCGCACCTCACACGTAGCTAGGTACATTCTCCACACACCCACACTATTTATTAGCACATGCCAAGATCAACATTTCTTTATAAAAGGGGGGATGTCATAATATATACCAATATATCATGGTGCAGACACACACTGATGGACACACACAAGGACCAATCAACATGTACAAACACCGCAGCCAATCACCAGTTAGAATACACACACTATAAAGGCAGAGGGCACCACGGTTCCCGCTCATTCTGGGTGCTGCCTCTCAGTGTAACAGGAACTCATCCAGCCCAGCACAGATTTACAACACGTGCTGAGAGAATCAACTGGTTCAGACAAGGCTTAGGTCTCTAGTTTAAGTTAGCATCATTTAGACCCACAGTCATCGTGTGTTAGTTAGTTAGAAGTAGTTAATAAAATTGAGTTGAACCTTCATCTGTGTTGGGAGTGTCTGTTCATATCTCAAGCCTGTACAAGCCAACACATCATCGGCCTTGCTCCAATTCATTTCCACATCGACAGAGGCCAGACCATACCACTTGAGAAATCAGAGAGGTGACTCACTTTGGACGTTCCATAAATGTCACAGCATGGAATGCTATTGAATTCCTTCCTTAGCCAAAATGGAAATCTTATTATACCGTGGGGCAGCACGGTAGCATGGTGGTTAGCATAAATGCTTCACAGCTCCAGGGTCCCAGGTTCGATTCCCGGCTGGGTCACTGTCTGTGCGGAGTCTGCACGTCCTCCCCGTGTGTGCGTGGGTTTCCTCCGGGTGCTCCGGTTTCCCCCCACAGTCCAAAGATGTGCGGGTTAGGTGGATTGGCCATGCTAAATTGCCCGTAGTGTCCTAAAAAGTAAGGTTAAGGGGGGGCGTTATTGAGTTATGGGTATAGGGTGGATACATGGGTTTGAGTAGGGTGATCATGGCTCGGCACAACATTGAGGGCCGAAGGGCCTGTTCTGTGCTGTACTGTTCTATATTCTATGTTCTACATTGACACTCTCAGTGAAGATACAGGCATATTTTCAATATTTGATTTACGCAACAAGATTGTTACCTTTGTGGAGAACTAAAATAGAGGATGGTATCCTAGCAACACACTGACACTGGGAAACCAATGAGAAACGAGACTAAAAGGAAATTGCATTGTATCATTCACAATGGATTTATTGAGTTGATTAATCTCACAGACCATCCAACGGTAGCACATCTTTAGGCAGTTATATAAAATGATCCCTTTTCAGTTGGACTATTCAGGCCAACTTGTGTCAATGTTCCAAAATACATTTTTAAAATGCCATGTGTAGCAAATAACCACATGAATAATGTGCTTGATTTGATAAACCATGGGCTGAAGAGGCAACTAGACTTCCAATAAATCCGCATCACAATAGCTCCAAAAAGAGAAATACATTTTAAAACAAAGAAAGTGTTATTACATCAATTTGGCAAAGCCTCATAGAGTCCATAGACAGAACTAAATAGTCAGTGTGTGAATTTCATGTAATTGGTTAATTAGGATTGAGGAACTCCACAACCTACACTTATATCTTTAATAGCAGGTCATCACGGTGGCACAGTGGTTAGCCCTGCTGCAACTTGGCGCCGAGGACCCGGGTTCGATCCCGGTCCCAGGTCACTGTCCTTGTGGAGTTTGCACATTCTCCCCGTGTCTGCGTGTGTTTTACCCCCACAACCAAAAGATGTGCAGGGTAGGGGGATTGGCCAAGCTAAATTGCCCCTTAATTGGAATTTTAAAAAAAATGATTATATTTTTTATGATGTGAAGATGCCGGTGTTGGACTGGGTGAGTCACCTGATGAAGGAGCTACGCTCCGAAAGCTAGTGATTCCAAATAAACCTGTTGAGCGTTAACCTGGTGTTGTAAGACTTCCAGTATATTTTTAATGGAATAGATCTTGCATTTTTGTGGCACTTTGTGCATCCTCAAAACATCTAAAAGCATTTCAGAAACAATGGAATACTTCCGACATATTTTCAACGTTATTTTCCAGGCAAACGTGGCAGCCATTTTGTATATGGCAATGCCCCATAAACATATGGGGCTGGATTCTCCACTCCCCGACGGCGAAATCGCATTCCGCGGTGGGGCGGAGAATCGGTTTTGGTAACAAAATCAGGAGCGGAGCCGGTTTGTGATTTCTCCGGCCCCTGAAAAGCGGCGTACTCTAGGAATAGGCCTTGCTAATTATCCACGGCCTCAGGCCATTGCCTGACACCTGCCCCGTGATGCTCCGTCCCCGACCGGCCGAGTTCCCGACGGCATGGATTATGTGTGCTCACACCGTTTGTGAACTCAGCGTGTTGGCTGCGGACTCAGTCCGGGGCTGCCACGGTCGGAGTGGGGCCGATCCGCGGGCAGGGGGGAGCTTCATTCGAGGTTGGGAGCAATGTGGGCGGGCAGTCTGGGGCGTGCGAGCAGCCGAAGAGGGCCACTGCTTCAGCGGTCCAGGTCCGCGGGCTGAGTCCGCCATGGAGCACGTGTGGCCGCTGCAGGCCACCGCCATGCACATGTACAGCCTCAGAACCAGAAGTGCTCAGGGCCGTATTGGTAGCTGGAGCTGCGAGCTCTAGGCTGCCTCCCAGCTAGCCCCCAGCAAAGGCGGTGAATCGGTGGCCATTTTATAGCAGTTTCCCTGGCATCAAAGCCCACCGTTTTCATGCCGGCGTGGGGGACTCCAAAACGGAGAATCCAGCTCATGATAAGTTACACATTTTGACTAAAATTGGTTGAGGGATGAGAGCATTGAGAAAACTCCTTGTTCCTCTTCAGAATGCTGCCAAGGGATCTTTAATGTCTAATTTAGTGGGAGATGGAATCTGACATCTCATCTGAAAAGTGGCATCTTCAATAATGTAGAACCTCCTGAACAGAGCTCAGAAAGATCAGCCCAGGTTCGATTCCAAGTCCTCTGTAATAAAGGAGCTGGAATAGGTCTTTTAGCCCCTCATGTCTTCTCCACCATTCATCTCAATCCTGGCTGATCATATTGTGTGCCATTTTCACCTGCTCTCCCCAAATCGCTTGATATTGAAATCTATCGACCTCTGTCTTGAACACAATGACTGAGCTTCCACAGCCCCCTGGGAGAGAGAATTCTGAAGCTTCACTGTCCTTTGAGGGAAGAAATTCCTCCTTATCTCTGCCCTATAAATGGCCTGCCCCTTAATACAGGGTGTCCTGCTTCCAGAAATCCCAGACATGGGAAACAACCTTGCTGCACCTAGCCCCTCTAGCCCCCTCAGAATTTTGTAATTTTCAATGCGATCACCTTTCATTCTTCTAAACTTTAGAGAATCCAGGGCCAGCCTCCCTAATCTCTTCTCGTAAGACAACCCTGCCACCCCAAGAATTAGTCTGGTGAACCTCCATTGCACTCCCCTGTGGCAAGTATATCCTTCCTTAGATAAGGAGATTAAAACATTGCAGTCTAACCAGGGGTTTAGACAACTGCAAAATGGCATAATTTCACATGTATTCAACCCTCGTACGCTGAAGGATAACATATTATTTGCATTCATAATTGCTTGCTGCACCTGCATGTGGGCAGCACGGTAGCACAAGTGGATAGCACTGAGGCTTCACAGCGCCAGGGTCCCAGATTCGATTCCCCGCTGGGTCACTGTCTGTGCGGAGTCTGCACGTCCTCCCCGTGTCTGCGTGGGTTTCCTCCGGGTGCTCCGGTTTCCTCCCACAGTCCAAAGATGTGCAGGTTAGGTGGATTGGCCATGATAAATTGCCCTTAGTGACCAAAAAGGTTAGGAGGGGTTATTGGGTTATCGGGATAGGGTGGAATTGACGGCTTAAGTGGGTTGGTGCAGACTCGATGGGCCGAATGGCCTCCTTCTGCACTGTATATTCTATGTTAACTTTCAGTGACTGATGAACAACAATCTCAGGTCCCTTTGGACATCAACACTTCCCAAACTCTCAACATTTAAGAAATACTCTGCACCTTCGTTCCTCAAACCAAAGTGGATAAACTCACACTTATCCACATTATATTCCATCTGCTATGTGCTTACATACTCACTGAATCTGTCCAAATCCCCTTGAAGGCTCTGCATCCTCCTCATAACTCACATTTCCCCCTAGTTTTGTGTCATCTGCAAACGTGGAAATATTACATATGCTCCCACATCCAAATCACTGATATGGATTTTGAAGAGCTGGGACTCTGGCACTGATCCTTGCGGTCCACCACTAGTAACAACTTGTCAACCTGAGAAAGAGGCGTTTATTCTGACTCTCTGTTTTCCCTCTGTTAATCAGTTCTCAATCCATGGCAATATATTCCCCCAAACACATGTGCTCTAATTTTGTTCACTAATCAGTGTGGGACCTTATCAAAAACCTTCTTTTCATCTTCAGCCGCTTAATCAATTTCCATCAGAATGTCAGAAGTAGGGATATTTGCTGCTGATTACACAATGTCCAGTACCATTTGCAACTTCTCAGATAATGAAGAAGTCCATGCATGCAACAAGTCCTGGGTAACATTCCTGTCAGCCAATAACCATCTCCAAAAAGAGAGAATCAAACATCTCCCCTTCACATTCAATTACATTACTGGCGCTGATTCCCCCACGATCAATATCCTGGGGGAGGTTCCTATTGATCAGAAACTGAACTGGGGTAGCGAGAAGAGCAGGTCAGAGGCTAGGACTTCTGTCGTGATTAACTCACCTCCTGACTTCAAAAAGCTTGTCCACCATCAACAAGCACGAGTCAGGAGTGTATGGAATACTCTCCACTTTACTGAATGGGTGCAGTTCCAACATCACTCAGAATGTTCAACACCACCCAGAATGAAGCAACCGACTTGATCGGCACCCCATCCACTACCTTCAACATTCACTGCCTACAGCACCAACAAACAGTGGCAGCCGTGTGTACCATCTACAAGATGCACTGCAGGAACTCACCAAGGTTCCTTAGGCAACACCTTCTAACATGACCACTACCATCTAGAACAATGTTCTTCAAAGTCAGGGATGCGACCCGCGGGTGGGTTGCGGGCGGGTTTCGGGAGGGTCGCGCAGCTGTTGTCCATGGCGCTCCCGATCGCGCAAATCCCCGCGCAGCAGACGGCTTTTCATAACGGTGGCTGCAAGCGGCCGGGAACATGTCACAAAAAAATTTGGACACATTGCGCATGCGTGCTGATCATCGTGCGCGCGGCGCATTCTGCGAACATGTTTTTAAAAATCAGCCGCATTGCGCATGTGCGCACGATGATCAGCACGCATGCGCAATGCGGCCAAATTTTCTTAAACGGTTGCAGCTTTTTTGCAAGTTCTGTATTGGTTTTTATTCATTTATTCATTTATTTTATTCATTTAATGTTGACTTTTTTTCATTTTTTTATTCATTTAATGTTGACTTTTTTTCATTTATTTTACTCATTTTATTTTTTTATTTTTTTACAAGTTCAGGGGGTGGGTTTATTTGATAAAATTTTGCAGTAAAAAAATGCAGAACTTTGGCAGATGGAGACTCCATACTTTCCGACACAGGAAGGCTTCACCTTCATCCAACAGGTTCCGTTGGAGGAGCGTGTACGAGGGCCAAAGGGACCCAAAACCATTTCTTCCATTTTTGACAGCAGGAAACAAGGTAAGAGAAAATGGTGGGTCGCGCAGGTCGGCCAGGGTGGGTCGTGAATGTCGGCCGGGTTGGGTCCTGAAGGTTGGTAAAAATGAGTCCACGGAAAGAAAGTTTGAAGAACACTGATCTAGAACAGAGGTAAATCTTCAGGACCTTCAGGACCCATGCGGCTGAATTTCGAGACCCACGCTGGCCGACCTTCGGGACCCACGCCAGCCGACCTTCGGGACCCATGCTGGCCGACCTTTGGGACCCACGCTGGCCGACCTTGGGGACCCACGCCAGCCGACCTTCGGGACCCTCGCTGGCCGACCTTCGGGACCCACGCCGGCCGACCTTCGGGACCCATGCTGGCTAAACTTCGGGACCCACGCCAGCCAACCTTCGTGACCCACAGTGACTGACCTTCGTGACCCACAGTGACTGACCTTCGTGACCCACACCGCCCGACCTTCGGGACCCACACCGCCCGACCTTCGGGACCCACACCGACCGACCTTTAGGACCAATGCAGGCTGAATTTCAGGACCAACGCCAGCCGATCTTTGGGACCCATAGTGACTGACCTTTGGGAACCCACACTGACCGACCTTCGGGACCCACACTGACCGACCTTCGGGACCCACACCGACCGTCCTTCGGGACCCACGCCGGACGACCATCGCGACCCGCACCAGCCGACCTTTAGGACCAACGCCGGCTGAATTTCAGGACCAACGCCGGCTGATTTTTTGGACCCACAGTGACTGACCTTCGCGACCCACGCTGACCGACCTTGGGGACCCACGCTGACCGACCTTGGGGACCCACGCCGACCAACCGTGGGGACCCAAGCCAGCCGAATTTCTGGACCCACGCCGGCTGAATTTCGGGATCCATGCCGGCCGACCTTCGGGATCCACGCCAGTCGACCTTCAGCAACCACGCCGGCCTACCTCTGGGACTCAAGCACGCCAACCTTCAGGACCCACGCTGACCGACCTTGGGGACCCACGCCGACCAACCATCAGGACCCACGCCGGCCGACCAACCATCAGGACCCACGCCGGCCGACCTTAGGGACCCATGCCGGCCGTCCTTGGGGACCCACGCCGGCCGTCCTTGGGGACCCACACCGGCCGTCCTTGGGTACCCACACCGGCCGACCTTGGGGACCCACACCGGCCGTCCTTGGGTACCCACACCGGCCGTCCTTGGGGACCCACACCGGCCGACCTTGGGGACCCACACCGGCCGTCCTTGGGGACTCATGCCGGCCGACCTTGGGGACCCACGCCGGCCGACCTTGGGGACCCACACTGGCCGACCTTAGGGACCCACACCGGCCGACCTTGGGGACCCACACCGGCCGTCCTTGGGGACCCACACCGGCCGACCTTAGGGGACCCACACCGGCCGACCTTGGGGACCCATGCGGCCGACCTCAGGGACCCACACCGGCCGACCTTGGGGACCCACACCGGCCGACCTTGGGGACCCACGCCGGCCGACCTTAGGGACCCACACCGGCCGACCTTGGGGACCCACACCGGCCGACCTTGGGGACCCACACCGGCCGACCTTGGGGACCCACGCCGGCCGACCTTCGGGACCCACGCTGGCCGACCTTCGGGACCCACGCCGGCCGACCTTCGGGACCCATGCTGGCTAAACTTCGGGACCCACGCCAGCCAACCTTCGTGACCCACAGTGACTGACCTTCGTGACCCACAGTGACTGACCTTCGAGACCCACACCGCCCGACCTTCGGGACCCACACCGACCGACCTTTAGGACCAATGCAGGCTGAATTTCAGGACCAACGCCAGCCGATCTTTGGGACCCATAGTGACTGACCTTTGGGAACCCACACTGACCGACCTTCGGGACCCACACTGACCGACCTTCGGGACCCACACTGACCGACCTTCGGGACCCACACCGACCGTCCTTCGGGACCCACGCCGGACGACCATCGCGACCCGCACCGGCCAACCTTTAGGACCAACGCCGGCTGAATTTCAGGACCAACGCCGGCTGATTTTTTGGACCCACAGTGACTGACCTTCGCGACCCACGCTGACCGACCTTGGGGACCCACGCCGACCAACCGTGGGGACCCAAGCCAGCCGAATTTCTGGACCCACGCCGGCTGAATTTCGGGATCCATGCCGGCCGACCTTCGGGATCCACGCCAGTCGACCTTCAGCAACCACGCCGGCCTACCTCTGGGACTCAAGCAGGCCAACCTTCAGGACCCACGCTGACCGACCTTGGGGACCCACGCCGACCAACCATCAGGACCCACGCCGGCCGACCAACCATCAGGACCCACGCCGGCCGACCAACCATCAGGACCCACGCCTGCCGACCTTAGGGACCCACGCAGGCCGACCTTGGGGACCCACGCCTGCCGACCTTGGGGACCCACGCCGGCCGTCCTTGGGGACCCATGCCGGCCGACCTTAGGGACCCACACCGGTCGACCTTAGGTACCCACACCGGCCGTCCTTGGGTACCCACACCGGCCGTCCTTGGGGACCCACACCGGCCGACCTTGGGGACCCACACCGGCCGACCTTGGGGACCCACACCGGCCGTCCTTGGGTACCCACACCGGCCGTCCTTGGGGACCCACACCGGCCGACCTTGGGGACCCACACCGGCCGACCTTGGGGACCCACACCGGCCGTCCTTGGGGACCCACGCCGGCCGACCTTGGGGACCCATGCCGGCCGACCTTAGGGACCCACACCGGTCGACCTTAGGTACCCACACCGGCCGTCCTTGGGTACCCACACCGGCCGTCCTTGGGGACCCACACAGGCCGTCCTTGGGTACCCACACCGGCCGACCTTGGGGACCCACACAGGCCGTCCTTGGGTACCCACACCGGCCGTCCTTGGGGACCCACGCTGGCCGACCTTAGGGACCCACACCGGCCGTCCTTGGGGACTCACACCGGCCTTCCTTGGGTACCCACACCGGCCGTCCTTGGGGACCCACACCGGCCGACCTTGGGGACCCACGCCGGCCGACCTTAGGGACCCACGCCGGCTGACCTTAGGGACCCACACCGGCCGACCTTGGGGACCCATGCGGCCGACCTCAGGGACCCACACCGTCCGACCTTGGGGACCCACACCGGCCGACCTTGGGGACCCACACCGGCCGACCTTAGGGACCCACACCGGCCGACCTTGGGGACCCACACCGGCCGACCTTGGGGACCCACACCGGCCGACCTTGGGGACCCACGCCGGCCGACCTTGGGGACCCACACCGGCCGACCTTGGGGACCCACACCGGCCGACCTTGGGGACCCACGCCGGCCGACCTTGGGGACCCACACCGGCCGACCTTGGGGACCCACACCGGCCGACCTTGGGGACCCACACCGGCCGTCCTTGGGGACCCACACAGGCCGTCCTTGGGTACCCACACCGGCCGTCCTTGGGGACCCACGCTGGCCGACCTTAGGGACCCACACCGGCCGTCCTTGGGGACCCACACCGGCCGTCCTTGGGGACCCACACCGCCCGTCCTTGGGGACCCACACCGGCCGTCCTTGGGGACCCACACAGGCCGTCCTTGGGTACCCACACCGGCCGTCCTTGGGGACCCACGCCGGCCGACCTTAGGGACCCACGCCGGCTGACCTTAGGGACCCACACCGGCCGACCTTGGGGACCCATGCGGCCGACCTCAGGGACCCACACCGGCCGACCTTGGGGACCCACACCGGCCGACCTTGGGGACCCACGCCGGCCGACCTTAGGGACCCACACCGGCCGACCTTGGGGACCCACACCGGCCGACCTTGGGGACCCACACCGGCCGACCTTGGGGACCCACGCCGGCCGACCTTAGGGACCCACACCGGCCGACCTTGGGGACCCACACCGGCCGCCCTTGGGGACCCACACCGGCCGACCTTGGGGACCCACGCCGGCCGACCTTGGGGACCCACACCGGCCGAACTTGGGGACCCACACCGGCCGACCTTGGGGACCCACGCCGGCCGACCTTGGGGACCCACACCGGCCGACCTTGGGGACCCACACCGGCCGACCTTGGGGACCCACGCCGGCCGACCTTGGGGACCCACACCGGCCGAACTTGGGGACCCACACCGGCCGACCTTAGGGACCCACACCGGCCGACCTTAGGGACCCACGCCAGCCGACCTTCTCGACTCACCCGACACCCGCCCGCGACCCACCCGCGGTTGCGACCCCCACTTTGAAAATGCCTGGTCTACAAGGACAAGAACAGCAGATCCATGCGAACCCCAGACACCTGCAAGTTCCCCTCCAGATCACTCCCCATCCTGACTCAGGAATATATCGCCGTTCCTTCACTGTCGCCTGGTTAAAATCCTGCCACTCCTTCCCCAACAGCACTATGGGTGTACCTACACCACATGGACAGCAGCAGTTCAAGAAAGCAGCTCACTGCCACCTTGTCAAGGACAATTAGGGATCGGCAATAAATGCTGGTCGAACCGGCAAAGTCCACATCCTGTGAAAGAATTTTAAAAAGCAGTATTTCTACATTTTCAGATGATGTGGAACTTGTAAATCTCGTAAACAATAAGATTGATGGCAATAAATGTCAAGGAAATAAGCAAATATGACAAATGAATTTAACACACAAATGTTAATCGATACATTTTGGTTGGAAGAATGGGGAGGGAATAAACTAAATGGTGTAACTTTAAAGAGAATGCGAATAAATTTATTTGAAGGCGGCTGCAAATGTTCAAAAGGCTGATAAAAACTGAAATGGGCTCCTTGGCGGATTTACAATGAAACGCTGCGGGTATGATCCAGCCACTCTGTCCATGTGGGTGAAAATCACGTTTGTCTCGTCAGCGGACAAAACCTTTACCGAGACCTCAGTTTGAAAAAGTGTGAACCTGGTTTCCATAAATTTAAAGATATTTTAATATATTTTTTTTAATTTAGAGTACCCAATTAATTTTGTTCAATGAAGGGGCCATTTAGCGTGGCCAATCACCTAACCTGCACATTTTTGGACTGTGGGAGGAAACCGGAGCACCCGGAGGAAACCCACGCACACACGGGGAGGACGTGCAGACTCCGCACAGACAGTGACCCAGCGGGGAATCGAATCTGGGACCCTGGCGCTGTGAAGCCTCAGTGCTAACCACTGTGCTACCGTGCTGCCCCAATATATTTTAATATAATTAAAGGGCTTGATGCTGTAACATTTGCCCACAGCGTATCTTGCCACGCCGGCGGCATGATACCATGCAGGTGAGAACCACTGCTGCCTTTCAAAGGCGAAAATCAGTTGTGATGAGAACTCCGGAGCACCAAAGTGCTTGGAGGCCCTGGGCATTGAAGGACAAGGTAGGGCACTGCCCCCAGCCACCCTCGCAGTGCCGAGGGGGCAGAAGAAGGGTACATTGCCAAGACGGCTAATTCTTTCCCATTGAGGAGGTCTCCCCTTGTGTGTAGCAGGGCCGAGGGGAAAGCCCTGATGCCTGCAAGGAAGTGGTGTTTCATTGAATCCCTACTGTGCTGAAGGTGGCCATTCAGCCCATCGAGTCTGCACCAACCCTCTGAAAGAGCACCTGATCGAGGCCCACTCCCCCGCCCTATCCCCGTAACCCCACCAAACCTGCACATCTTTGGACACCACTCAGCAATTATTTAGCATGGACAATCCATTTAACTTGTACATCTTTGGACTGTGGAAGGAAACTAGAGCACCCGGAGGAAACCCACATACAAACTCCGCATAGGCAGTCAACCAAGGCTGGAATTGAACCTGGGTCCCTGGAGCTGTGAGGCGGCAGCGCTGCCCATGTGGCTTGACATACTGTGCGCCTGCGCAGTGAGGAGAAGCCGTATAAAATCGGGTAAACTCAGCTTGAGGTGCCTGTTGCGAATTGTGGTTCTGCTGTCTGCAGCAGCGGTTTGCGTCCAGCGTTTAGGAGTTTGAATCTACAAAATGGCGTGTCCGAGTGGCTGGCACACGGGCAGAGTTGGAATTGACGTTGTGCACCTGTAAATCAAAATTCTGAGCAACGGGAACCAGGCATCACACACATCAAATCCCTATCCTAACCCCCCTCATACCTCTCCTGCACCATTTCCACAACCCTGGCTGAGTACATGGTCAGTTCCACGCCCACAGACCCCCAGAGTGTCAACATAAATTAATTAGCCAATAATTGGTGTATTGCCTTGAGATCTTGACTGCTCCAGATTTGATAGTAAAATATTAACAAAACTGTTTGTTTATTAGAAGGAAAAAGATGAATATATAATGATAAGAATGGAACAATGGTCTGCTAATCTAACTATTTCACAAACCTCGTCCCACCCTCAACCCAGACACGCACAGTAAGGGGTGGGAAAGGTTTGAAAATAACAGGGATTAAATGGGCCTGAGATGGTTCTTTGCTGCTGAGGTAGCTGGCAATCTTCCACGGATGGGTAGCATTGTAATCATCAGTTGGTTAGGATCTTGTCATGTCTGGCGCCAATTGGAGCCAGCAGGCTGTAGAATTCTCTGTCAGGAGTCACTTCCACTTGACTGACCTCAGTCTCACATTGACAGTCCCCCTCAGGTCTGTGCAATTCTACCTTGCGTCCACCAGATCGACTATCAACCTCACTGAGTTAAAGCTACAGTTCTCAGCATGAGGGTTTTACATGGACTTTTAAAGAGCCCCTCCCCTTGTTCTGAACCCGCGGGGATGAATCCAGCAGGGGAGAGAGAATTTTGAGCAGTGGCTTCATAGTTCTTATTCAGGATAGAAATGTTTAGTTGCACGTAGCTCCTCTCATAGGTCACTTCCCCAGGCTGGCTGGAAGCATTCAAATCGCCAGGCTGAAGGTTGTTAGAGAGAGCTCACTGGGCTAAATTGCTGGCTTTTAAAGCAGACCAAGCAGACCAGCAGCACGGTTTGATTCCCATACCAGCCTCCCCAGACAGGTGCTGGAATGTGGCGACTAGGGGCTTTTCACAGTAACTTCATTGAAGCCTCTTCGTGACAATAAACAATTTTCATTTTCATGTGCGGCTTTCCAAGTCTGCACAGAACTCAAGAGACAAAATCGAGCTGGCCTGGGTTTTCAGAATCTTCCAGCAACTCTCTGACTATCTTGACCACTCCCAAACGAGAACAGAAGATGTCCTAGAAACTCAGAGACGCCTGAGTGTCTTGGCTGCTTGCCAAGTCCATCAAAATGATATCACGGACTTCAGATATAAAACGTAGGACAGAATCTATTCCTGTCTATGTTTCTGGTGGGAACATTCTGTATCCTAACAACACCCCAATTCTTATCAATAGTCATTGTATCATTAAATTTCATTTGGTTGAGAAGCTTATTGCTGGAGGACAACTCGCAGGAGCTGCTGTAAGAATGGCTTCAATTTTCAGTTGTAAAGAAAGGTTTCAAAAATGGAGATTTGGGTCTGCTGGCTGATGGAAATAGGTTATGGCAAAAAAATAAAGTCATTTACACAAATAGTCATAATGTAGTCTCAGAAATAAATATTTCAGTTATTATAAAACATTTATAAGATTGCGTGTCCAGGAATAGATGCAGCTGAAGTTACTAAAGCACATTTGAATGCAAAAACACAAGGGGGAAAAAAAAACCAACTGATCAGGTGGCTTTGTCATGGTAAAGCTTTTTTTATTTTTGTTAGTGCCCAGAAAGCCACTTCGGCCCTTTGAAAGATGATTAGGATTGAGGAGTAGGATATGCATGAAATGTATGAGATATGCTTTGTATTCATTTTCGCTATTGAAGATTATGCAACGCTGGGTAAAAATGCTTTCTACATTAACTCCTTGAATGTAAATGCATATATAGCCTTAGCTTGGTTTCAGGCAGTAAAGATTGTTCAGGTTGCTGGGCCTGATAACATTTAACCTCGAATGCTGGAGAGAATCGGGGGTGCTGTGAGATCTGGACTAGTTTGAATTAACTGAAAAAAGAGCCTGATGCATGAATGTGTGCACACATGTACCAAACTCCATTCATTAACATCAAGATAGGAACACAGGAACAAGAGTAAGCCATTCAGCCCCTTCAGCTTTTAGTCAGAGGCACAGACCAGTTTTCTCTCCAGATATTCAGCCTCTTTAGAGATCGGGGCACCTTCATGAAACAGTGCCGCAATCAGCACTGCAGCCTAATGGCTCCCAGTCCCCAGCATTGAGGTATCGCTCCCAGCCACCCCCCCCCCCCCCCCCCACCCCTCCGCCATGCTGGCACTCCACCTCAGTGTCCGATCTCCCACATACAAATAACCCCCCCCCCCCCCCCCAAGGGCCATGGACTCCAACTAGGGCCTGCCCCAGGCACTGACCTGATACAAGTTGGCACCGTGCCAACTTGGCAGTGAAAATTTGTGCCATAGGAATGCCCCTTCCCCCTCCACCCCCCCCCCCCATTCCATCCCCACCCCCACCCCCAGATTCTATACTTGCCTCTGTCCCCCTGGACGAATCCCTTTGACTGAGTCTCGTTTCGCCAGACCTATTGTGTCATGTCGGTGAGGTATGAATATTTAATGAGGGAGGATCATGTGGCAGGGAACGGTAATGATACTCAAATGCATTAAAATCTATTTTAATGAGTTTCATGTCGTTTGTAAACCTCATGACATTGAAAACAAGGGACGGGGAAAATCGGGAAATGCGATTCTCTCGGGATTTTCCGGCCTTTTCACTGATCCAGCGCACAGCTAGTATGGGCTCAAAATTGCAGCCCACACCCTATTAAACTCATACTTCTCACCTTCAAAGTGAACATGAAATTTGATCATGTTGTGGTTGCTGTTTCCTCGAGACTCCATTGCTCTGAGGTAATTTATCAATCTTATTGCACATTACCAGATGTAAAATAATCTGTTCTCTGCTTGGCTTTGGAATTAACTGCTCTAAGAAATTGTCTCAAAGGTGCTCTGTGAACTCATCTTCCAGCCCACCTTTGCCAACCTGATTTGCCAAAACTACGTGTAGATTCAAGTTACCCATGGTTATTGCAGTATCTTTCTTACACCCTGGGTGGGATTCTCCGTAGCCCGACGCTGATATCGTAATCAGCGATTGGGCGGAGAATCCACCCAAATTGGGGCCGGTGACAGTTCGAGGCCGGTCAGCCATGCTCCGCTCCCTTCAAATTGGCATCATTGAATCGCACGCCGCACGCTTTGCAATGGCATTGCCGTGTCATCGGTAGGCCCTCTCGTGATGCTTCTCCCAACCGCGCAGGACACGTGTGGTCTCAGCGGCCGGGATCCCAGCGTGGTGACTGCAGATTATGTCCAGCGCCGCCACACTCGGCCAGGATTCATGCCCCTGGCCAGGGGGGCTTCCGCAAGGGCTGAGGGGTCTGGTGGGGGGTGGCCAGGGGGTGGCTAGGAGGGGCTGTGGGGCCACGGATGGTGGGTCAGGTCCGCGCACGGCCGGTGCCACTTTGTACGGTACGGCCACTGCAGGTCATCGTTGTGCGCATGTGCGGCCACGGACCCAACAATTCTCCGGCCATTTACGGCGCAGAGCCGGGAGTTTTGCCTGGTGCTGCTGCTGCCCTCAACCAATCCCGGAATCAGCAAGGGGGTCAGCGCCGATTTTTGGGTCGTAAAAAGCCCGCAAATTCTGCGTTCGAGCCGGTACTTAGCCTCTGAAACAGAGAATCCAGCCCCCTATTTATATATTCCTGTATACTCTGACCGACAGTGTAACTACTATGAGGAGCCAACACAATGGGATGAATGACATCTTTCTCTGCTCTATTACTCTAGATTCTAAACTTCCAAATACAGGCCAGACGCACCAACAGGGTGGCTTCCTGAACCGTACTTGTTATTTTTCAATCATGTGACTGTGCCTTTTCAGCTGATGTGCTGAATTAGAATGACATGTCTATAATCTCAATGAAATAGAAATTATTTGCAGCAGACATCCAATTTAGAGAGTTCACTTGGGGGCCGGTTTAGCTCAGTTGGTTGGACAGCTGCTTTATGATGCAGAGCAAGGCCGGCAGTGTGGGTTTATTCCCTGTACCGGGTGAGATTATTCATGAAGGCCCCGCCTTCTCCATCTTGACCCTCGCCTGAGGTGTTGGTGATCCTCAGGTTAAATCACCGCCAGTCAGCTCTCCCCCTCAAAGGGGAAAGCAGCCTGTGGTCATCTGAGACTATGGTGACTTAACTTTGCAGTGTAATTGTACTACAAAACATATTGCACCTGTAATCTTCTCTCAATAGGTCTTATATCATGTTCAGAGTGCTATAAATTACTCAACAGAAGGATTTGGAACATAATGGGCCATTAACGTTAGAGTTCTTGTTGATTGGATTGAAATAAAAGGTTTTGCAAATCAGAAACATCAGTTTGGTAAACAAAACTACTTGATTTGAGTGAGTATTTTGCTTATTTCATTCAAGTCTCAATATTAGCGATGTTTATCACTTTATCTGACAAATGCATATTGGTGTGCTCCCTTTAAGAGTAGTGGAATTGTTGACTCTCCATTTGAGTGTGTTGTGAGTACCAATCCAGTTTAGTGTGTGCAGAGAGAAATTGGGAATGTTCTCCTCAGAGCAGAGAAGATTAAGGGGAGATTTAAAAGAATTTTTAAAGTGATGAGTAAAGTGATAAAGTAAAGTAAATAGAGAGATACAGCACGCGATCTAATCAAAAAAACGTCTGTTCTGGGCGGGACTGGAGGGGCTGTTCCCGGCACTTGTAACGCGGGGAACGACCCCACTATCGAACGGCACTGGGTTTTTTGTCGGGCCTCGACGAAACTTCTCCCCATCTAGGCCGGACTCAGCCACATTTCCTGCTTCGACGCGCAGAACCCCCAATGCAATCCCCCCGGACCATCCCAACATCCCAACTCACCTGCTAGGGGGTCCTTGAGCCTCCTGCACCCCACCTCACATGGACAGTGCACAACCGGCTCAGATCCCCGGTGTGGGCAAAATACCACCTGGGCATCCTGGCACTGCCTGCCTGGTACTATGATAGTTCCCCTGCCAACATGGCAGTGCCACCTGGCACCCTGGAGTGCAAGGCTCGCACCTGGGTGGCATTGGCAGGGTGCCCAGATGGCATTGCCAGAGTGACAGGCTGGCAGTTTCAAGGTGCCCATGTGACATAAGCAGTGCCAGGGTGCCATCTGGCCCAGATACTAGCCCTCCAATCACCTGGGAGACCCCCCCACAAATGCCAGTACGCCTGGTCTCCGTTTGTGGGGACCAATACTAATTGGCTCCCGGCTGCGGTCTCCTCGGCCAGGCCGGTAGGTCCCAGGAGCCGGTTCAATGTGGCAAAGTTTTTAAACTCACTTAACTGGGCGAGTCTGGCCCTACCCATTATGGGCAGAATCCAGATCAAAACCACTCACAAGATCACGCAGCAACCGTTGGGAATCCAAGCAGAGGCCTCTCCTGGGATCTCCCAGCTGTGTCCCATCCCTGTCCCGGCAGGACACAGCCGGTAGGTTGTGCCCACAATTTCCACTGGTAGGAGCATTGGTAACCAAAGGAAACAGATTTAAGATCATTGACAGAAGAACCAGAGATGAGGGGTGGAATTTAAAAAAAAAACAGTGTCAGGTTCTGACTGAAAACTGTCATGTTTCTCTCAGCTCAGTTTTTTATTTCGCTCTCCTGACACATTGCCAGAAAAAAATCAGTGGCCGTATTTTGCGGCATCAGTCTGTGGTGCCTCATAGATAAAGGCGGCAAGCCTGACTACACAGATGTCAGGGCACATTTTATAAAGTGTTGCTCGTTCTGGGTGAGTGTGCTTTACACTCAATTTGGCTCTGTTTTACTCCTTAGCTCTAGACTCGCCAGGTATCGTTAAGATACCGCCACAAATTTCAAGTTCAAGTTCAGACCAATGACTCAATACACCAGTTAGTAAGTTCAAACAAGACACATTTATTATAATAGTTATCTACTACTGATGCACATAAAACTACAAGACTAGGCTAATCCTACCACTAACAGGCCAATACTTATCTGGAATAAGGGAACTGCCGGATCAGGGAACAATGGCCTCTTGCTTTGTCCTGGATCCGCAGGCTCCCAGTTAGTGTGGACTAAAGGGGTCAGGAGTGTCTACTCTCGTAGCGTGCGTTGTATGACACTTACTTGATGGCGGCTGCTGACCAGGCCTCTCCTTCTCAAGGTTCTTCTGCTGCAACGGTGTTCTGCTGGGAGGGCCGGCTGGTCAAGAAGAAAGAATCAGTCCTGGGACCTGTCTTTTATAGGTCCCAGGGGCTTCGCGCCATTCTGGGCGGACCCTCTATAAACTTACAATCGATTGGGTCTCTTCCCAATCGATTGATTTGAATTTCCCCAATAACGGGGCCGTTCCTCGATCACCGGGCGGTTCCTTCCACCTTATTGGTGTCCTTTGTCTTAGACTCCACTGGCGCCGGAATGTCTGACCTTCCATAGAATGTAGTGATTGCAGTTAACTGTTGTGTCCATTGTGCCTGGGAATCACCGTGAATCGCTCACTTAATATGCGTAGCTCGTTAGTTACAATTCTGTCTGGTTTCTGTGGCAGCTAGAATACAGGGGATTCTGCTGACTGCTGGTTTCTTTGCTAATGTCCATTTTTCCCTGTAATCTTTGCGTTCTTCCATTTTGTGTGAGGAAGTGGCCAACCCAGGTGGCTACACAAGGGTGTCCCAATCAACAAGAACATTTAACTCCCTCCTACCTCCCTGAAGCCCATGGAGGCTTCCCTCCATCCCCACAAGCTTTGAGGGGACCTCGCCTCCTCACCATGGAAGCATCCCCCCTCCCTCCTCACCCCGCGTTCTCCAGCGTGCATCCATCTCCCTTACCACCACAGGTAAGGGGAAGCCCCCTTACCCCAATGGAGAAGGATTTGCACCCTCTCAGTCCCCCCTAGCACAGTCCACTGGCATTTACCCCTCGACCTACCCATTCGGGGCACTGCCCAGCTGAGACCCTCAGCTCCGGGGTTTCCAGGCACCTCCGTACCCCCAACAGGGTCCTCACCACTGATTTTCAATTTCATAAACCGGTAGTGATTCGCGCAAGCGATATGTCTCACCACGGGGCGTGCAGGGGGAGCATCACACGGGGCAGGAAGGTACGCCGTGAAGCCGGTTAGCTGTAGTTCAACTTATTTAAATGAATGGAAATCAGGTTCACGCCCTTTCTGGGCAAGACCTTGCTGGCACAAATCCCGTTATGGCCCCATCGTGAGATTCAGTGACCAAATGCGGAAGCATGGTCAGGGTTTTTTGCAGTGACAGTTTGAATCTGTGCAGCTGCAGATTAGCACATGCCTTTCATTCCCTCTGAACCCATCACTCCTCCCCTGACACCCTGACATTGCAAAGTCTGTTTGTGGGCAATGATATCAGCCTCAAATTATTCAACTCTGAGCAAAATTCGATGAACTTGTCTCGATTGACTGGAAGATTAATTTATCTGGAATTTGTATTTATTCTCTGTAATCTGGGAACAAAATTCTGTGTAAAGAAAATAACTGGAAGAAGCCTCGTTCCCTGTGACCAACTGGTCCAGCTCACTGGCGTATTTGGATCTACTTTTCTCTTAAAACCTGTCCCAAAGTTGTGGGATCATTGTCCTGCTACCCTGTACAGTTCTGTAAATCTCTGATTGGCAACATGCATACTTACCACAACCAATAAGTGGTCCATAAATGGTTAATGACAACAGGAAATGCTGGAAATGCTCAGCATATCTGGCAGCATCTAGCGAGAGAGAGAGAGTTAACGTTTTGAGTCTGGATGAGAAGCGTCATTTTCTGCTTTTATTTCAGATTTCCAGCTCCCACGAATTTTGCTTTTGTTTTAGTCTGTAAATGTATGGGGCAAAATTCTCTGACCCCTGCAGGAGAATCGCCCAGGACCTTCGAAAATCCTGCCCCCACCATGGCCGGAATTCTCCGCCACCCGGGAATTGGCGGGAGCGGCAATCGCGCCGCGCCGATCGGCGTGTCCTCTGCGCTGATCGGCGAGCCCCCTGCGGCGATTTTCCGGCCCGCGATGGGCCGAAGTCCCACCACTGAGAGGCCTCTCCCGCTGCCGTAGTTTCAACCACCTCTTGTGGCAGCAGGATTGGCGACGCGAGCAGGCCCCCGGGGTCCTGGGGGGAGGCCCGGGGCAATCGGACCCCGGGGGTGTCCCCACAGTGACCAGGCCCGCGATCGGGGCCCACCGAACGGCCGGCGGGCCAGTGCCGTGGGGGCACTCTTTTTCTTCCGCCGTCGCCACGGCCTCCACCATGGCGGAGGCGGAAGAGAACCCCCCTACCGCGCATGCGCCGGTGGTGACGTCGGCGGCAGCTGATGTACCGGCACATGCGCGAACCGGCGAAGGCCTTTCGGAGAGTACCCTAATCCTGCCTTTCCCCCATATCCTTGATCCCTATATCCCCAAGAGTGATATCTAATTCCTTCTTGAAAATCACACGTTTTGGCGTCAACTATTTTCTGTGGCAGTGAATTCCACAGATTCACCACTCTCTGGATGAAGAAATTTCTCCTCACCTCAGTCCTAAAATGTTTATAATAATAGTAATAATCGCTTATTGTCACAAGTTGGCTTCAATGAAGTTACTGTGAAAAGCCCTGAGTCGCCACATTCCAGCGCCTGTTTGGGGAGGCCAGTATGGGAATTGAGCCCGTGCTGCTGCCTTGTTCTGCATTACAAGCCAGCTGTTTAGACCACTGTGCTAAAACAGCCCCTTAAACCTCAAACTATTTAGTTTACCCATTATCCTTAAACTATGACCCCCTAGTTCTGGATTCCCCCACCATCGGGAATAGTCTTTCTAAATCTACCCTGTCTAATCCTGTTAGAATTTTGATAAGTTTTTATGATATCTCCTCTCACTCTTCTAAACCCCAATGAATATAATCCTAACCGATTTAGACTCTCCTCATATGACGGTCTTGCCATCCCAGGAATCAGTCTGGTAAACCTTCGCTGCCCTCCCTCCACAGCAATAATATCCTTCCTCAGATAAGGACACCAAAACTGCTCACACAATACTCCAGGTGTGGACTCATCAATGCCCTATACAATTGCAGTAAAACATCTCTATTCCAATGCTCAAATCATCTCGCTATGAAGGCCAACATACCATTTACCTTCTTTACTGCCTGCTGCACCTGCGACTGATACTTTCAGTGACTGATGCACAAGGAAACCAAGGTCTCACTGAGTATCCACCTCTCTCAATTTACACCCATTCAAATAATAATCTGCCTTCCTATTTTTGCTACCGAAATGGATAACCTCACATTTTTACAAATTATACAGCATCTGCCATGTATCTGACCACTCACTCAGCCTGTCCAAATCACACTGAAGCATCTCTGCATCCTCCTCACAGCTCACCCTCCCACCCAACTTTGTATCATCTGCAGATTTGGAGATAATACATTAAGCTCCCTTGTCTAAACCATTAATGTATGGGGCAGGATTCTCCATTGGCCAATGCCAAAAACAGGAAAGGTGATCGGGCGGAGAATAGCCAAAATTGTGGCAGGCACTGATTTGACGCCAAATCGCAATTCTCTATCCCCTCAACAGCTGTGGTAATAAGTTCCGGAACGCACATACAGTAAAATCTGTTTGCATGTCATTAGTGGGCCCAACTCGGTATTCTCTGGTGCCTCCGCGATTCTCCGCCTCCAATGGACCGAGTTCCCGATGCCGCGGTTCACTTGTGCTTTTAAAAATCATGAAGCTGGCGTCGTGGCTGCTGAGGGAGAAAGAGGAGGCTTTAACTTGACTTGGTAAGTTGCTATGACCACCAATGGATCTACTATTTCTGGGGCCATTTCCTTAAGTACTCTGGGATGAAGATTATCAGGCCCTGGAGATTTATCCACCTTCACCCCAACAATTTCCCCAACACTTCTTTACTAATACTAATTTCCTTCAGCTCCTCACTGAAACTTGTGTTTCTCAGAGCTTCCGGTACATTATTCATGTCTTCCTTTGCGAAGAGCGAGGCAAAGTACGAATTTACTTCCTCAGCCATTTTTTGTTCCCCGCTATAAATTTCCCCGTTGCTGACTGTGAATAACCTATTGCTGATAGCTGAGAAAGCTCGAATACTTCACATTGGCAATTAACAGCAAGCTACGAATCCTGCATTTGTACCAGACCACATGATGGTTTTAACTTATCTGTCCAATTGTGATTGTGGCTTATATCAGACAGTTTGGGAATATCTGTACAGTGGCATTGCTGATCTATATGGGGACAGTCATTTATTGTCATCAATGGCAGCTCTCACAGAGATGTCATAGTTGGCTGCGTCCAACAATAAGAGACAATCCCTTTGAGTTGGTGCTAAACTCTGCCCTCAAAGTCAGATCTGCAGCATGTTGTAGAGATTTAATTTAATAATAGAATGCCATCAGTTCAAGAATGTCAAATCTAATAAAGTGACTGACACTTAATATGAGGCTATTAAACTTGAGCAGATGCACCGAAAACACGTAGAAATTAACAACTCATCACGTGGGAATGGTCATGAATATGAAATTATTAAAGCAATCTGACCTGACAATCATGCTCTCTCTCATGTTAAAAAGCCCAGAAATTTCACTTAGATACTCCGACACTGGAAGGCTGACGGAGAATGTTAGAGAGGGATTCATACCCATCCCAGAGTCTGGCAATAAGCATGGGGGAATGAATCAAACCAGTAAAGGTGATTGAGTGATATTTATGCTGATTAGGTGAAAGGCCCAAATTGACCGGGTAATGAAGACCTGGGAGGAGAACAGATCTTGGCAGCATTCATTAAGTGCAGTTTCCTTGATTCTCTGCTGGCGTGGGTTATACTCAGACCTTTGAAAGGGAGAGGGAAGAATTGCTGGGAAGTCTGGGACCTCACTAAGTCATACCTCATTGTCATGGAAATGTAAACAGAATACGAGACAACATCCTCACGGAAAGAAATAGCTCCCTTTAAAACTGCCTTGTCCAACTTGCTGTTTTCAGGCTGAATTACAGCCCCCGGAGCCATGGTTCAAACTGCAGGTGAGCAGACAACAGCCCACTCGGCACCTGTACAGGGTGTAGGCCATCTCTGCCGGCGAGTTAACTGATGTATGTCATCTCGCCCACCTGAAACACACACTTTTCCAACTTGAGGCAGATGCCTGCATCTGAAATCATCACAAACTTCCTTCGGGTTTGCCAGGTGTTCTTTATCGGTGACATCTGTGATTAACACATTAACTTGTTTGGCTGTGAGAGTGTGGGCATGCAGCTGTGAGTGTGAGACTGTGGGTGTGAGACTGTGGGTGTGAGACTGTGGGTGTGAGAGTGTGAGTGAGATTGTGAGTGTGGAGATTGTGAGTGTGAGAGTGTGGGCGTGAAAGTGTGGGTGTGAAAGTGTGGGTGTGAGAGTGTGGGTGTGAGAATGTGTTTGAAGGTGTGACAGTTTGGGTGTGGGATTGTTGGGGTGAGTGGGGGTGGTGTGAGTGTGAGAGTGTGTGTGTGGCGGGGTGAGAGTGTGTGTGTGTGGGGGGGTGAAAGTGTGTGTGTGGGGGGGGTGAGAGTGTGTGTGTGTGTGGGGGGGTGAAAGTGTGTGTGTGGGGGGGGGTGAGAGTTTGTGTGTGTCGGGGGGGGTGAGAGTGTGTGTGTGTGTGGGGGGTGAGAGTGTGTGTGTGTGAGGGGTGAGAGGGTGTGTGTGGGGGGTGAGGGTGTGTGTGTGGGGGGAGAGAGTGTGTGTGTGGGGGGGTGAGGGTGTGTGTGGGGGGGTGAGAGTGTGTGTGTGGGGGGGTGAGAGTGTGTGTGTGGGGGGGTGAGAGTGTGTGTGTGGGGGGGTGAGGGTGTGTGTGTGGGGGGGTGAGAGTGTGTGCGTGGGGGGGTGAGAGTGTGTGTGTGGGTGGGGTGAGAGTGTGTGTGTGGGGGGTGAGAGTGTGTGTGTGGGGGGGTGAGAGTGTGTGTGTGGGGGGGTGAGAGTGTGTGTGTGGGGGGGTGAGAGTGTGTGTGTGGGGGGCTGAGAGTGTGTGTGTGGGGGGGTGAGAGTGTGTGTGTGTGAGGGGTGAGAGTGTGGGTGCGGGTATGGGGGGGGTGAGAGTGTGTGTGGGTGGTGTGGGGGTGTGAGTGTGTGTGTGTGGGTGCGGGTATGGGGGGGTGAGAGTGTGTGTGGGGGCGGGTATGGGGGGGTGAGAGTGTGTGTGGGGGTGGGTATGGGGGGTGAGAGTGTGTGTGGGGTCGGGTGTGGGGGGGTGAGAGTGTGTGTGGGGGCGGGTATGGGGGGTTGAGAGTGTGTGTGTGGGGGCGGGTATGGGGGGGGTGAGAGTGTGTGTGGGGGTGCGGGTATGGGGGGGTGAGAGTGTTGTGGGGGCGGGTATGGGGGGGTGAGAGTGTGGTGTGGGGGCGGGGCCCCCCCCCCCCCCCCCCCCATGGGGGGGTGCGATTGTGGTGTGATGGGGGGCGGATGTATGGGGGGGGTCGAGAGTGTCGTTTGGGGGCGGGTATGGGGGTGTGAGAGGTGAGTGTGTGTGGGGGCGGAGTATGGGGGGGGTGAGCGTGTGCTGTGGGGGGCGGGTATGGGGTGGTGAGAGTGTGTGTGGGGCGCGGTACTATGGGTGGTCAGAGTGGTGTGTGGGTGCGGGTATGGGTGGGTCGAGAGGGGTGTGGGGGGGCGTGTGAGAGATGTGTGTGGGGCGGCGGTCACTAGGGGTGTGGTCAGAGTGTGTGTGGGGGCGGGTATGGAGGTTAGGTGAGAGCTGTGTGTTGGGGGCGGGTATGGGGGGGTGTGAGAGAGTTGAGGTGTGGGGGGCGGGTATGG